>NW_003852692.1:95061-109673 GCF_000181295.1 Otolemur garnettii
TCTTCCCCTTGTAGGTTATGGTTTTCTTACATCTAACTGCTTTCAGAATTTTCTCTTTCATCTTAACTTTGGTGAAATTAATTATAATGTGTCTGGGGGATGTCTTGTTTGGGTTGAGTCATGCTGGGGTTCTGAAACTATCTGCTATCTGAATTTCAGAATCTCTTGACATATCTGGAAAGTTCTCTTTCATAATTTCATAAAGAAGAGCCTCTGTGTTTTGTGAAGCAACTTCATCACCTTCAGGGATTCCTATAAGGCAAATATTAGCGTTCTTTGAATTATCCAAGAGTTCTCTGAGAGTGAGATCCATTTTTGCTCTCAATTTCTTTTGATCTTTGTGCTCATGGTCTTCTTCAAAAGCTTTGTCTTCAAAGTCAGAGATCCTTTCTTCTGCCTATTCCACTCTGTTACGGAAGGATTCCACTGTGTCTTTCAGATCCTTGAGGGATGCAACCTCCTATCTCAGTGTTTCAAAATCTTTGATCATTTTATCTTTGAAATTGTTGAGTTCTTGAGACATCTTTTAAATAATTTCTTGAGATATCTTTTGACTAATTTCTTGAGAAATCTTTTGAATAAGTTCTTGAACTCCTAATTCCTTCCTTTCTTCCATTCTGTTAATCTTATTTGCTATCCACATTCTGAACTCGATTTCTGATGTCTCAGCCATGTGCTTGTGGATGGGGTCTTCAATTGTGTCTGCCCCATTTGGGGGCGGGGGAGGAGTTGATCTACTCTGGTTATTCAAGTTGCCAGAGTTTTTCCGCTGATTCCACCCCATGCTGAGTTTACCTTGTTTGGAGGCCTTATCAGAACTGTTCCATTGGTGGCTTCTTCTGGTTGCCCAGAGAGACAGGCAGAGTGTGTCTGTTGTCTTCTCCCAGTTCTCAGGTGCTGGGGCAACCAGGTTGCAGTGGAAAGGCAGTAGCTGCATGGGAGTGTGCGTGGCTGGATTAGACCTCATTCAGCTCAATGGGGCGACCAGGGGGCAGGAGACCGGCAGCAGCCAGATTGGTCCTAATTCAGCCCTTCCGGGGCAACCGGTGGAACAAGGGAACTGTAGTGGCTAGATCAGTCCTAGTTCAGCACCCTCAAGCAGTCAGGGGGTGCAGGAATGGCAGTGGTAGCGCAGGGTATGCCAGCAACCAGATCAGTCCTAGTTCAGCCCCGCCAGAGTAGCTGGGGGCGGGGGGAGCGGAGGACTCTTTTAACATTGCCCGTTGTACGCGTGCGGCACTAGCAAGCTGATCTGTGCCCTCCCAGCATGGGAGCCCAGAGCAGGGAACTCCTCTACCTACCTTTGTCCGTGGGATTCATGTGGCTCTAGTAAACAGTCCTGGGCCTGCCCAGAGTGGTAGAGTCCTCCACCACCACCTGCAGGGCACGCATGGCTCTAGCAAGAAGTTCTGGGCCCACCCAGCACAGGTGCCTGGAGTGGGGAACTCCTCCACTGGCCCTCGTGGGCTGTGCATGTCTCTAGCAAGCTGTTTTGGGTCTGCCTGGAACGGAGGACTATTCCACCACTGCCTGCAGGATGCCTGCGGCACTAGCAAACAGTTCTGGCCTGCCCAGAGCAAGAGCCTGGGGCAGGGATCTCCTCTGCCGCCCGTGAGGTGTGCAACTCTAGCAAGCAGTTCTGGGCCTGCTCTAAGTGGGGGACTCCTCCACCCACTGCCTGTGGGGCACGCATGGCTCTAGCAAGTAGTTCTGTGCCTGCTTGAAGCAGGGGACTTCTCTGTGGTCAACCCTGCCCACGGCAGGCATTTAGCTCTAGCAAGCAGTCTGGGCCCACCCTGAGCCCTGGAGTGGGGATCTCCTCTGCCACCTGTGGGGTGCACGGCTCTAGCAAGCAGTTCTGGGCCCACCCAAAGTTGAGGCCTTCTCTGTCATGGCCCATGGGGTGCATGAGGCTCTAGCAAGTAGTTCTGTGCCTGCCCGGAGCAAGGGACTCCTCTGCGACCACCTGCCGCCTTCAGGAGGTGTGCGGCTCTAGCAAGAAGTTCTGGGCCCTCCCAGAGTAGGGGACCACTCCACTGCCACCTGCAGGGCTCTAGCAAGTAGTTCTGTGCCTGCCAGGAGCAGGGGACTCCTCTGTGGCCACCCACTGCCCACAGGAGGTGTGCAGCTCTAGCAAGGAGTTCTGGACCTGCCCAGAGCCCTGGAACAGGGGTCTCCTCTGCTCCCTGTGGGGTGCACAGCTCTAGCAAGCAGTTCTGGGCCCTCCCAGAGTGGGGGGCTCCTCTGCCACTGCCCACAGTGTGTGCAAGGCTCTAGCAAGTAGTTACGTGCCTTCCCAGGAACCAGGGACTCCTCTGTGACCACCTGTCACCCACAGGAGGCATGCAGCTCTAGCAAGTAGTTCTGCGCCTGCCCAGATCCCTGGAGAAGGGATCTCCTCTGCCACCTGTGGGGCACACTGCTCTAGCAAGCAGTTCTGGGCCCTCCCAGAGTGGGGGACTCCTCCGCCATATCCCGGAGCAGGGGGACTCCTCTGCAGCCACCCGCTACCCGCAGGAAGCGGGTGGCTCTAGCAAGCAGTTCTGGGGCTCGCTTTGTGCCTGTATTTTGTGTTTTTAAATGCTCTTCCTTGGATTTACAGCTTGCCGAACTTCTTTCTGGGCTCAGCTCCCCGTCTTTGGCTTCAACCAGTTTTTCTTCCTTTGCTCAGGCGCCTCTGACCAGGGTTGCTACCAGTTGGCCATCTTCCCAGAATCCCCCTCCTTGGGACCTTATGATTGAGGCCATTCTCACTTGGGTTAGGGGATATCTCAAAATGGTTTTGTTTTGCATTTATCTAATAATTAGAGACAATAAGCACTTTTTCATGAGGCTTTTCTTTTTTTGGCCATTTGTCTTCATAAGAAAAGATTCTGTTTATGTTTCCTGTCCAGTTTTTAATGGAGTTGTATGCTCCTTTTTGTTGATTGGCTTTGTTCTTTGTAGATTCTGATTATTAGCCTTTGTCACATTCATAGCATGCTTTGTTGATTGTATCCTTAACTGTTCAGAAACTTTTTAACTTGATCAGGTCCTAAAGATTTATTTTTATTGTTGCTGGGATTACCTTTGGGGTTTTCTTCATAAATTTTTCCCCAAGATTGATAATGATTAGAGTTTCTTTGGCATGTTGTTCTACAATTTTATAGTTTCATGTCTTAGGTTTAAATCATTTATCCATCATGAGTTAATTTTTGTGAGTAGCAATGGTGTGGGTCCAGTTTCAACCTTTACATGTGGTAAATCAGTTCTCCCAGCACCATTTATTAAATAGGGCTTCTTTTCCCCAACATATGGGGAAAAGCCATATGCATCTATTGAGAGGATCATATGGTTTATCAAAAATCAGATTATAATAAAGGAACTAGTTTCACCTCTAGGTTCTCTATTAAGTTCCATAGGTCTAGGTCTCTATTTTTATGGCAGTATTTTGCTGTTTTTATCACTATAGATGTGAGTATAACCTGAGGTTTGGTAACATGAGCTTCCAAATATGTTCTTATTTTGTAGAATTGTGCTGAGCATTCACGTTTCTTTTTTCCATTTCCATACAAAACAAGGTACTATTTTATCAAACTCATCAAGGTATGATGTTGGTATTTTAATAGGTACTGAATTAAAACTGTTGATTGCTTTGGGTTGTATAGACATTTTAACAATGTTGATTCTTCTAAGCCATGAATATGGTGTGTTCTTCCATCTGTTAACATCCTCTGCTATTTCTTTTCTTAGTTTTTCTTAGTTCTCTCTGTAGGGATCCTTCACATCCTTTGTTAAATAAATTCCAAACTATTTCATTTTGGGGGAGGTGCTATTATGGAGGGAATTGTACCTTTGATTTGATTCTCAGCTTGATTGTTGTTGGCATATATAAAAGTTATTCACTTGTGAACATTGGTTTTATATCCCAAGATTTTACTGTAGTTCTTGATCACTTCTAGGAGTCTCATGGTTGAGTCTTTGGAATTTTGTAAGTATAAGATCATATCATTAGCAAAGAGTGATAGTTTGACCTCCTCTGTCCCTATTTGGATACACTTGATACCCTTCTCTTATCTGATTGCTTGGCTAGAACTGCCAATACTATGTTGAATAGTAGTGGTGATACTGGGACATCCTTGTCAGGTCCCAGTTCTAAGCAGAAATGCTTTCAGTTTTTCTGCATTCAATAGGATGTCCTCTGTGGGTTTGTTGTAGATGGCTTCTATTGGTTTAAGGAATCTATGCCAATTTTCTTAAGTGTTTTTATCCAAAAAAAGATGCTGAATTTTGTCACATGCTTTTTCTGCCTCTATTGAGAGGATCATATGGTCTTTGATTTTACTTCTATTTATGTGGTGAATTACATTTATGTTGAGCATAAAACAGCCTTGAATTCCTGAGATAAAGCCCACCTGGTTGTGATACATTGTGTGTGTGTGTGTAGCTGAATTCTATTTGCAAAGATAAGATTTATTGAGTATTTTTGCATCAATATCATTAATGAATATTGTAGTTTTATTTTTTTGTTGTGTCCTTTCCTAGGTTTGGTCTTAGAATAATATTTGTTTCATAGAAGGAATTGGAGAGGATTCATCCCTTCTCAATGTTTTTGAATAGGTTCTGTAATACAGATACATACTCTTCTTTGAAGGCTTTGTAGAATTCTGGTGTGAAACCATTTGGTCTAGGATTATTTTTGTTGGAAACTTTTTATTGTTTTGCAATTTCAGTGCTTGATATTGGTTTGTTCAAGAGTTCTGTTTTGGGTGGCTCCGGTGGCTCAGTGAGTAGGGCACCAGCCCCATATACTGAGGGTGGCAGGTTCAAACCTGGCCCCAGACAAACTGCAACAACAACAACAAAAATTCTAGATGTTTCAAAATGCATTGTGGGTGATGATATGCATTAAAATAATAATAATAAAAAGAGTTCTGTTTCTTTCTGGTTATGAGGTGATGTGATTCCAGGAATTGGTCCATTTCCTCCACATTTTCAAATTTCTGGGCATAGAGATTTTTGCAGTATTTTGTGATAATATTTTGCATTTCAGCAGTATATTTCCCCCTTTTTATTTCTGAATGAGCTTATTAACAATCTTTCTTCTCTGTTTCTGGTTAATTTGGCCAAGGGGTTATCAATTTTATTTATCTTTTTGTTTCATTGATCTTTCAAAATCATTTATTTTTTTGTTCTTGATTTCATTTCATTTCAATCTGATTTTGGTTATTTCTTTTTTTCTCTAGGTTTGAAATTGGATTAGCCTATTTTTTCCAGTTCCTTAAGATGATTCATTAGACTGTTGATTGCATTCTTTTAGACTTCTGTATACATGCATTTAATGCAATAAATTTCCCTCTTAGGATTGCGTTTGCAGTATCTCACAAATTTGGAGACCTTATGTCGCAAAATTTTTTTCAGAAATGTAAAATATTATCACTGAATACTGCAAAAATCTCTATGCCCAGAAATTTGAAAATGTAGAGGAAATGTACCAATTCCTGGAATCACATCACCTCTTAACTCAACCAGAAAGAAACAGAATTTTTTTTAAATTTTAATGTGTATTATCACCCACAATGCATTTTGAAACATCTAGACTTTATGTCTTAATTGCCATTTTGTTCAAGGAATACAATGATTTCATCTTCTTTACCTCCTCATTGACCCAGATATCATTTGGCAAAAGTTTGCTTAGTTTCCCCGACTTCATGTGGGGATGTGTGTTTCTTTTAGAATTGAATGGAACTCTTATTCCATTGTTGTCTGTACAAATATAAGGCATAATTTCTGTTCTTTTAAATTTGTTGAAATTGGATTTGTGTCCCAGAATGTAATCAGATTTGGAGAATGATCCATGAGCTGAGGAGAAGGGTATTGATTCAGTACTATTGTAGTTAAATATTCTGTATGCACCCATTTATTTTAAAGTTATGTATAAGTCCATTGTTTCTTTATTTAGTTTCTGCTCAGAGGATCCATCCAGTTCTGTCAATGGAGTGTTGAAATCCCTAACTATTACCGTGTTGTAGATTATCATATTATTCAAATCAATTAGGTTTCATTTTATAAATCTGAAATGCATTAATGTTGGATGAATAAATATTTAGGACTGAAACGTCTTTTTGTTGTATTTTTCCTTTGACCAGTATATAGTGTCTGTCTTTTTCTTTACTTCTGTTGCTTTAAAATCAATTATATCTACAACAAGAATTGTGACTCCTGCTTTCTTTTGGTTTCCATTTGCCTGAAATATTGATTTTCAACTCTTCACCCTGAGTTGTGTTTTGTCCTTGGGAGTTACAACAGTGTCCTGAATACAGCGTATACTTGGTTTGTACTTTTCTATTCAGTGAGCCAACCTGTGCCTCTTCAGTGGGAAATTCACATTAACTGAGAGAATTGGTACGAATGGTAGAATTCCATTCTTCTTATTGTGTAGAGAACTGTTGCCTTTCTTTGTTACTTGGGCCAAAGGAGGCTTTGTCCTTTAGTTTCTGGGTGTCTTTACCTTCCTGGTGGTAGTCTATGTATAGTACAAATCTGTGTATTTTTTGTAGAGCAGGCCTTGTAGTGCTAACTTTCTTCAATGTTTGCTTGTCAGTAAAAGATTTGATTTCTCCACTGAATATGAAACTTAGTTTGGCAGGATACAGAATCCTAGCCCAAAAGTTGCTTTGTTTAAAAAGGTTAAAGACAGGTGACTACCTTTTCGCTTATAAAGATTCCACTGACAAGTCCAGTATCACTTAATGTTTTCCTCTTGTTTACCCCTGGCTACTTGCAGAATATTCTCTTTCATTTGGACTATGGCAAGGTTAATTGCAATGTGTCTAGAATATCTTTTGTTTGAATTGAGTCATCCTGGAGTTCAATAGTCATCTAGTATCTGTATATATGGGTCTCTGGAAAAGACTGGGAAATTTTCCAGTAACTACAACTAGAGTTTCCATGCTTTATGGACCCTCTTCTTCTTCCAGAATTCCTATGAGTTGTGTGTTTATATGCTTCATGTAGCCCCATATCTCTCTAAAAGATTTCTCTGATTTTGCTCTGTTCTTTTCTCCCTCTTTAAATGATTGGGTAGCTCAAAACTCTTGCCTTTGAGTTCTGAGTTTCTTTCTTCTCCATGGTCTAATCTGTTGTTGAAACTCTCTGCTGTGTTTTTCAACTCCCTGAATGATTCTTTCAACTTTTTAGGCAGCAATATATCCTTCTGAATTATGTCCAGATCCTTAATGACTTTGTCTTTAATTTCACTGATTCTTTAAGATAATTTTTGGACCTCTTTCTCTAGTTTCTCTTCAATTCTATTCATCTTATTTGCCATCCATATTCTGAATTCCATTTCTGTCATTTCAACAATTTCTTTATGAATGAAATTTTCTGCTGTGGTTCCATTGTAATCCCTTTGGGGAGCTGATCTCCTTTAAATTTTCATGCTTCCTAGCTTATTTTGCTGATTCCTCCCTAGCATGTTTCTATTTATTTATTTATTCTGGACTCTAAGATAAACTTTTGGGTGACCCTGAATCATAGGTGAAAGGTATTCTGCTTGGTTTTGATTAGCCAGCTCATGGGAGGCAGTTAAGCACCTGGAGTATGGCATCTGGGCTAACCAAGTAGCACATCCGTCTGCCAACTTTAGTGCCTATAAGTGGGGCCCTAGGACTATTTGGATGCCCAGTCAGGTGGGCAGATGTGAGCACCAGCTACCCCTAAATGTAGAGCTCTCCATGCCCCTTCTAGGACTTGCCAAAGCAAAGTGGCAGTTCCCTGTTCCCTCAGCTGCTCAGCAGATTTAGGGCTGGTTGGCTGCCAGATCTGGTATGTAGATCTCAGTTTCAGAGGGCCCCAGAGCAGAGCTCTCCATTCCTCTTCCAGGACCTGTTGAAGGTAAACTTGCAGCTTGCTGTTCTACCACCAGCTGGGCAGGTCTTAGGGCTATTTGGATGCCAACTCTGAGGGTCTGGTGTCAGTTTCAGAGGCCCCTAAAGTGGAGCTCACCACACCCTTCTAGGAGCTTCAGGAGCAAAGCAGCAGCTTGCTATTCTGCTGGCCACTTAGATGGATTTTAGGGGAACTTGGATACTAAGTCCTGCAGGCATATCAATGTGAAAGGCCCCAGGTTGTGGAGCTCTCCACACCCCTTCCAGGACCTGTTCCACTCGTCTCCTCAATAGGGTTTGTATGGCCCATTGGATACTAAAACCAGCAGACTGATATTAATTTCAAAGGCTCCAGGACATGGAGTTTACCACACCTCTTTGCCATTGTCCATTTAAATGTGAGTCACCTCTTTCTCCTGTGGTCCTTTCATTCCCATAGCCTGCCAAAGCTACCTTTCAGGGCTTCTTGGAGTGGGGTGCCCTGAGGCTCCTTCTCTAAGATGGGAGGAGGGGGGCTGGAGGCAGGGCTTCCAAGAGAAACCTCTAAGCTGGGGCAGTGTACTAATGGTGAGCCAAGCTGTCTAAAATGGTGCAGTCAGAGCCAGCTAGATAGAAGGCAGGCACAGCCCAAGCACTAGCCCCACAAGAGACAGAGTAACAAGCTGCTGTTTCCTCCTGTGGTCAGGTAATGGGCATTTACAGCTCATAGCCTGCTGCTCAGAGCTTCACAAAGTGGGATCGCCAGAGGCCTGGCCTGCCTTCCTATAAGCCAGGAGAGATGGGGCTGGGAACAGGGTTTCCAGGTGACAACCCTAAGCTTAGTGTGCAGATGGTGAGCCAAACTGACTGAGAGGAGGGAGGTGGGTGCAACCCAAGCAGTAGCCTCACCAAAGTCAATAAAAATGAACCACTGTTTCCTCCTGTGTTGGGGGAAGGTTGCCCCAGCTCACAGCCTGCAGATGTTGCCAATCAGGGCCACACAATGTGAGGAGGCCCCTGAATTCCAGCCAGATATGGTGGGGAGGCAGAACCCGTCTCCCCTCACCTCTCTGTGCCCTATCTGCTCCGCAGTTGGTCATGCCCACCGTATGCTCATGTCAGTGAGCTGGCCTCCCCAAGTGTGTTACATGGATGCTATGGGGGTGGGGGTCTAGACTCCCTTCACTGCTATAGCACTTGGAGGGGGGCAGCAGATCAGCCAAGTTATCCAAGCCAGGTGGGTGTTTCTGCCATACACCAGCATAGAAGGAAGTGGGCCTCAATATAGGGCCTTCTATCTGGTTGCCAAGGGAGTGGGGTATGGGCTGGGGCTGGGGCTATAAGTTGGCTGAAACCAAAGTTTGTTTTCCAGTGGATTAAAATAAATTGTTATGTATTTTTTTCAGATTGCATATGAAAAAGGAATAATATCTGAATCCTTATATATCTGGGATTATGTTTTCATTATCTTCATAAATAAAAACCCACGTGGTTTGACATGCACTTGGAAAAAGTGAGTCTCAAAAACACCTCAAGTATTTTCGAGGTATATAACATTTCATATCTGAAGCCAATTACACATTTTTCTCCTTTACTAGTAAAATTTTTGGCCCCAAATTCTTGTGGTTCTCTCAAAATTCCAAACCTAGCTATGTGTAGATCTTTATCCATTTTTGTTAACTTTGGTTATACAGAGAAGACCTATTTTACATGCTGGTTCAGGACTTTCTTTGGTTTATAATTGTTCCTTCTTATGCCTCTGAATGCTGTACAAAGTTGATTCATACTCTGTTCACTTCATCAGAAACACCAAATTTCTGTGTGTTGGGTCTTCACTGATGTCATCCATATCTATGGTCTTAACTTTAATCACATCAATCTCTTTGTCTTTTCTCTTTGCTTTAGGATATAGAGGCAATTATGTTTGTGTTCCCCAAAATTCATATGTTAAAGTTTTAGGCTTCAGTGATGCTATTTGAAAATGGGGCCTTTCAAAGACGATTAGGTATAGATAAAGTCATAAGGCTGGGGTCCTTCATGATGAGATTTATGTCTTTATCAGAAGAAGAGAGACAAGACCATATGAGGACACCACAAGGTGGCCACATGCAAGCCTAAAAGCCAGGAAAAGGGCCCATATGAATCTACACGTACTTTGATCTTGAAGTTTCTGGTCTTCAGAAATAAATGTCTATTGTTAAGCCACCCAGGGTATATTTTGTTATGGAAGCTTAAGTAGACTGAAACAAAGCTTCAAAATCTTACTATCCACATCATTGATCAATTCTCATCAAAATCTGTTTCACTCTTTATAGCACCTGGTATTATTTTTAATGGCTAAGTACATATTCTACTTTTCTATTTCCTTGAATCCTATTCTTGGCACCACCAGATACTTCTTCACCAAAACCTGTTGTTTCATCTCTTTTGATTTTCAAAAGAGGTCCTATTTTCTTTCATTAACTTGGAAGCACAAAACAGATGCTAGCTAAAGTTTGTTTTCTTGCTTGTAGTAAATATTTCAAAAATATTTTCCTCCTTTGTTTAGCTTATCATGATTATCTCATTCTTTTATAATTTAAAACTTTTTCCCCAAAACTTCACTTTTCCAATTTCCATTTTATTCTCAATAAGGGCAATATTTCTTATAGCTGACATTTATTCAAAAATAAGTGTGGGTAAATCTGCCTTCACAAGTTGTCTGCATGTGTTTGAAATTCTCTTTTACATAAAGTATCTGTGGAGGGAAAAAACTCATTTTTAAAAAATTTCCTCTTTCATCCTTAATAAAAACAGTCATTCCTATACCTGATCTTTGTTTACAAATATTATGGTTTTATTTTCATATAGATTTCTCATAATATGCCTAGGTATGTTTTAATTCTCCTATTGGACATAATTTAGATTTTTAAATCTAGTTTTTAATTAATCTAGATTTTATAATCTGGTTTTGATAACTTCGAATGTGCAAGTACCTTAAGGCAATGAGAAGTGAACTAGGCCAAGGGAACACATTTCTACATGATTTTCTCTTTTTATTTTAACTTTTGCATCTGTATGTCTATATTCAATAGGCTATTTTGCCTTCAGATATATCTAGTCTGAGATCTGTTGAGTTGGAGAGTGGAACTCATCAATTATTGAATCTTCAAGGGAAGCCTCCTGCTCAGACACTTCCTGTTTACCACAGCAGAGACTGCTTTTCTATTTCTACTGACACCCTTGAAAATTTTTGTCCGTGAAGCTAAAATTGGGGCAAAGTATAATGGACCTTCCATGGCATACCTCACCTTTATCCTGGGCCCCTAAATGTAAGAGTGTTCAGGGTCATGTTCCAGGACTCTGTTTATGTGCCTCCTAGAATTCTGCACCATTTTATTGACAAAAAAGAATTGTAAGCTGATCCTTTATGATTTCCTTCAGTATCACAAATGGGCAGCTCATACTTAGCAGAAATTTCTTAGAAATGTGGGCTCGCTGTTGGTGCTATTCTCTAGTTTTGGCATGATGTAAATTTTTGCTCTGTATTTTGTTCAATTTTAGTTTTCACAGGTAGTTTCTATAAAGAGAGGTTGTATGCTTGCTCTAATATTGATTTTTTTTTTTTTCAGAAACTCACCAACCCTTTTGAATATATGTGATGTGTGGATTATAGTGTTAGGAAATCAAAGACAAATAAAGGACTATCCCAGCCTTCAGGCAACTTACCTTTTATGTGGCCTGTGTAAGACTTGAATCAGTCAGCCCACTTACGCATGGTCCCCCTTCTCAGCATCTGTGTATAAACTGAGCCACCTGCCAAGATTTGACTTGATTGTCAGGAATCAGCTAGGAAGACCTGTGACTAGAGGGCAGTTTCTAGAATCAAAGAGAACTGAGATAGGCCTGGGTATTCTTTTAAAAAGAATTAAAGAGAACATAGGAGACAGGGACTTTCCTTGCTAATGGTACTGTGTATCACTACATATGTCAGGCAGAACTGCAAAACAGACTTTAAAAGAAAACTCACATACAGAAGGAAAGAGATGGTGAGGAGAAAAAAAGGCAGTAACAACAATGACATGCTAAGGTCATTAACCTCCGATCTCATCACTGAGAGCTTTCTAATTAACTTTCCTGAAAGCTTGAGACTGTTGTTTCCAGCCCAAACTTCAGGCACTATTTAAACTGTTTTAGGCTACCAAATGACAATTGACTATTCTTAGAAAAGTTTAAATAACTTGGATGAATGTAGTGTTTTAAAGAAGAATTCCAGAAGTTCTGCCTTTTACTAGGAATACATAATAGTTGTGTTTGTTTTGTTGAATTGTTTTTGTCCTAAAGTCCTAAGGAGGATTTAAAGAAAAGAGTGAAATCATATTTTTAAAAAATCAAACATTTTCATTTAATACTGCCTGACAAATTTTAAAATGTGATTCTGTAGAGGTCAAACAGGTCTGTCTATAAATATGAAAAGCTAATTCTTTCTATTGCATGTTATTACTGTTATTTATTAAGTACAGAAGACATATATAAACCAAGCAAAGGCAAATCCAGCTTACCATCTCTAAAAAATAAAATTGTTTCAACATCAAGTAAACTAGTTCACTGAGAAAGGAGAAAGCAAAAGAAGAAATTAGTCTCAGAAGGATGATGTCCTTGAGCATGCAATTATTTTTGTTTCATATTTCAGTTGCTAATGAAAGAGGGTTTGTTTTCTTTTCACATGCTTTGTTATTTTTTATTGGATTCCAGATATGTGAATTTTACCTTTCAGGTGAAATATACCCATATAAACATTCTTGAACATTGTTCTAAAATGCAGTTAACTTATTTGGAAATAAGTTTTATCCTTTGGGGGATGGTTTTATAATTTGCTGGGCAAGACAAGAACAATGTTTTGTCTAGGGTTAAGTACACTGCACTGCTGAAACAAGACCCTTCTTATTACCCTAGCCAATGTCCCATTAATTCTGGGTTTTTCTAGCATGGTCTATGGAAATGGGGACAATTCCTGGTCTTGGGTGAGCTCCAGAGATTGTCACTTATTCCTTTTGGTGATTCCTTCCCCAGCTTTGAGTAATTTCCTCCTAGGCATGCGCTGGTCGGTTCTCTGCCGAATATTCCAGGAGGTCTCTCTGCAAATCTCTGAAATTCCCTCTGTGCCATTCTCCTCCCTCTTGTACTCCACCCTCCAGATTCTAGCTGTCTTGGCTCTCCCCTGATTCCCAGCTTACTATCTTCAACTGAGAGTGTCTTCCTGGGTTCCTCCTCTTTGTGCCATGGACTGGAAGCTCTCTCAAGACAGTATTGAAAGCAGAAGTACAGAGCATTCTGCAAGTTTCCATTGGGACTCAGAAAATAATATCCCCAGATGGCCTTACAAGCAGTCTCAGAAGCATAAGTTTTTTTTCTGTCCTCCTCCTGCCCTCTTATCTCCCAGTCCTATTCTCCCCAGGGGTTAGCCATAGAAACTAGAATCCTTTACCCAAGCCAGGTCATAGAAACCAGAACCTCTTTTTTTGAAATCCAGCCATAAAACCTAAAAATATTCTGTGTAAAAACTGGCCCTAAAGAAAATTTTCTAACCTACCTTGTTTTATTATAGGTCCTATAAGCCCCATTCCTTCCCTAGTTGGAAGGAACTCATTCTCAGAGAAGCCAAGAAGACAGGCCTTGCTGGGTTTTCCAGTTAGTCAATTAATGTCAGATCACACCCTTTTTGTTAAATCACACTTCTACACAGCTATCCATACTTTTTTGAATCTAGACAATAAAATAAAGAACTTCCGCTGTCTCCTTGGGTCATTGTTCTGAAGATAATCATATATATATGAATGAAATAAATTTGTATGGTTTTTGCCAATTAATCTGAATTTTCTGAGATCATTTTTTTTTTATTATTCCTTCAGAAGACCAAGGGGAACCATCTCCTCTTCACCACTGTAGTTCCCATCTCTTGGAGATCACATCCTGCCTAGTGCGATCAGAAATCAAATTCATTGCTCAATGTCCAATATCTTGAAAACTGTTGCTTCATGCATTTTTGCCTGAGTCTTTAGCTATTTCAGGAAGGATGATAAATCTGGTTCCTCTTTTTCCATCTTGGCCAAAAATGGTCATCCCCAATGAAAGGTTCAATATGTGAGAGTCAAAGTAAGGAATGGGGGCACCTTTTTCTCAATGTTGTCTGAAGGGCATTAAGAGGCCTACAGATTTATCAGTTTCAGAAAAGGCCTACTATTTTTTGAGACTTCAAGGTCATCTTCTAACTTAGTGTGGAGAACCCTGGAAAGTACATGAACCAACACTCCTGTTCTTTTTATAATAAGCCCCCCTGTATGCCTCAGTTCTTTGGTGTTACAAATGGAAGCTACTCAACACTGAGGGGTAGGACACAGGTAAAGTCTTTCTTTTTATATTGTTTCTATTTTATTAAGAATTACTACCTGCTAAGGAACATCAAGGTAAAGGCTTGTGTTCACACTCATGTTAGAGACCATAAAGTGTGCTTGGAAAGCATTAACACACCACTGAAACAAAAATTCCTCCCACTAATAAAACAAAATTCAGAAGGAATGAACCACTTGCCTGGTCTAGGCATCATGCCACCTCTCACCATTTGAAAGTGTCTCTTTCAAAGGTAAGACCTTGGTAGATTTGCTTTTTGTTTTAGTTGGGTAAGTGGTTTCCCTTATGACCCTCACTCCAATTAAATATTATTCCTGATTCTTTCATGAAGGGGCAAGTCAGCACTGACCCGGGGGTACCAAAAGCCTTTGTGTG
>NW_003852692.1:109693-117342 GCF_000181295.1 Otolemur garnettii
AAAAGGTCATCCCAGCTTTAAACATGTGAGAGTAGTTGGGCATCTTGAGAAAAGTTATGAAGAAAAGGAAAGAATCAGGGAGAAATATTACACATAGCCGGGCGTTGTGGCTCGTGAGGGGGCCGGGTGAGGTTTAGGATAGTGGGTGGGACTGTGGGTTTGTGTGCGTGTGTGTGGGGGGGGGGTGGGGTGGGAATAAGTTAATGGAAAGTGTAATGAAGAAGAATCCAAGGAAGCAGTAAAATATGATTTACTGATGTCAGCCTATGTGACAGACACTGTGCTTATACTATTTCTCATTCTCAGGGCAGCACTTAAACCCAACTATTATGGTCTTTGTTTACCAATAAGGAAACCGAAATTCAGTGTTAAATGACTTGCTCCAAATGATACAGTGAGTGGATGATATAAATACATACTCAAATTGAGGCCAGTCTGGTTCCAAAACCTATGCCCACAACAACATAACTTCTGCACCCTCCCAAGAAGTAATAACTCTGCCAGCTAAGGAGATAAAAATTAACAGGGTCTCAAAAACATAGTAAGATCACACTCCTACATCCTCCCCTACAGGCAACATTACTAAGTGGGTTTCACTGTTATTCTCCACCTTCACATAATCCTTAATCTTCTTGGGGCTACCTTCAATAGTAATTTAAAAGTCATCTGGACCTCTTCGCTCCAACTAGAGGGGTGGAAGGCAGAGGGTGGTGCAGCTCGGCCACAGACATAGACAGCAGAGGAATCATAAACACAATTTCCTCTTACCCTGCACCTTACCAGGGACTTTCCTGCTGCTGTCTATCCTGTTAAAATGCTTCCCTGAACCATCATTTCCCACATTTTCCTCTTTCTAATCAATATATTTAATAGCACTACAGTTATTCCCTTGATTATAAAATTTCTGGAACAGAAGTTTCATTAATTTGCATAGAATTAACAAGTAAATTGTTTAAAATTTCCCCCTCTGCCTCTTACTATTTCTTCCTCTGTTCTGCTTTCAAAAATTTGTAAAAGAATACAAAAACAGTTACATTTGAACAGGTTAGTAAAAGAGCCAATGTATAATTTTCATATTGATAAATCTCACAGAAGCCAAATCTAGAGTATTTAAACTCTGAATCCTTTGTATATTGGTCTGTTCACTTGAAATCAGGACAAATGGAACATCAAATTATTTGGTGGTGATAATACAGAGTAAAGGCTCTGAAAACATTCATGTGCTGAACAGATGCAAGGCAGTGTCACTGTTATTATGAGCAAGAAATAAAGGGCAAATGCTACCAGAATAATAAGAGTAAAAATATGCTTCTAGGAATGATATAAACAATTACACAAATGCATGAAAATAGAGCAAACCTGTGATCCTAAATACCAAGTTTCTAATTTTCAATTTAGCTTTGCGTTCCTCATACCTATTATTGTAACCACATGCCCCTCATGCACCCACACCAGTTTGCAGGTGCTACGTGAGCATGCATGTATACACGGAGGCAAATTGGTTCTTCTGTTGCTGGGCTGGATTTTTTTTCCCCTTCCAAAGACAATTGTCTGACAAAATAAATAGACAGGTTTGAATATGATGTGTTAAGACCTCATTCCAGTACCTAGGACATCCTTCAAACATTACATAATTCAGCATTTTTCTGACCTGGGAAGCATTTTTATCCCCCCAGAGTTTTGGAGATGAATGTTCTACTGCACAATAAATGAGGTCTGTAACAGAGTGTGAGAGCTGATGTGCACACAGAGGGCAAGGATAAATCCGAGCAGAGCATTGACACCACCAGTCAAGCATTATCTGAAGGCCACACAAAACAAGACCTTGCGTTTTACTTAATGCTAATCATTTTGAATACAAAATTAACCCCTCTTTAACTTACTAGGTGAGACACTTAAGTTCACAAATTCATCCTAGAAAAAGGGCTACATACCTCACACCAGTCACCAGATGGCCTTTCCAATAATGTGACATTTGAGGAGTGACCTAAATGGTGTGGAACAGTCTTTGTGAGAACAGTGATAGAGGCAGAAGGAAGAGTAAATGTAAAGGATCAGAGATGCAAATGAACTTGATATGTTTTGGAAACAACAGGAATGTTTATGTGTGGCTGGAACCTAGTGAGGAGCATAGTATAGGAGGGGAAATGAGAATAAAGGGATAGCCAGGGACCAGGTGATGTACACCTGGTGCAGAAGCACAGATACAGAGGTAATGAGGACAGTCAAGCCTTGAGTATACTTGTGAAGATTTCTCTTCCTGGGCTGTGGAGAATGAACTTGAGAAGAGGCACTTTGAAGGTGACTATAGTGATGATATTCAGCAATGAGGTGCATAGCACTTTTAATACCATGACTTCAAACACTTAACTGTCAAACCTCCTCTAATGACAGCTCTGATCCAAAAACAGAGTTCCAAAATTGCTTTGAAGTGTTGACTAGGCGCTAGTGTCTGTACATTGCTTCCCAAACGGAGTCCTTGAAGGTGACTGTAGTGATATTCACCAATGAGGTATATAACACTTTTTCTAGGATGAGTTCACTAACTTCATTGCCAGATACTGTATGTCAGAACTATATTAACACCATTGAATGTTAATATTCTATCGATTTCAGGTAAATTGGTTGTGTTCAACTCCTACTAAAACCTTCCCCTTAGGAAGATATCAGGATCTAGAGTGACTCTTCCAGCTTGTCTCTTGATGTTTTCATTCTTTTTCTATAATAACTAAGATGATCCAGCCCAATGACTATTTATTCATGAGAAATACCTTTCCAAGGAATCAAAAATTGGTCTTTTTGGAGATATCAATCTGTATGGACCAGCTTGCTGTATTGCATACAAAGTTTAATGTGGCTTTCACCAGCAGTAGTTTATCTACCTAAGTACACAGGATGTTGAAAGCAGCTATAATGTCATGAAAACCATAAAGATGCTGATTAATGCCTACAGGAATGACAGATTTATTGTCTTGGGAATTTCCATTTGCAGCGAGGGCTTCACAGTGCCAAAAAAGAGGCAATTTATTTCCCATATATGCTCCTTCAACAAATATTTATTAAGCATCTTCTATGTGTCAGGTGCTATGTGAGGAAACTAATGAGTAAGTCACACAAAGTCCCTGCTTTTATGAAGCTTACTGGGAGAGACAGGCAATGACAAATAAACATAAATTATAATGTTGGGTAATGATTCATGACTACAAATGAAATATTGATAAAATAGGTTCAAACCATATAAAATGGCAGTGTAAAGTAAGTTCTACTATATATGTGATCATCGGGATGGCCTTTCCAATAATGTGACATTTGAGGAGTGACCTAAATGGTGTGGAACAGTCTTTGTGAGAACAGTGATAGAGGCAGAAGGAAGAGTAAATGTAAAGGATCAGAGATGCAAATGAACTTGATATGTTTTGGAAACAACAGGAATGTTTATGTGTGGCTGGAACCTAGTGAGGAGCATAGTATAGGAGGGGAAATGAGAATAAAGGGATAGCCAGGGACCAGGTGATGTACACCTGGTGCAGAAGCACAGATACAGAGGTAATGAGGACAGTTAAGCCTTGAGTATACTTGTGAAGATTTCTCTTCCTGGGTTGTGGAGAATGAACTTGAGAAGAGGAAGAGCAGAAGCTCTCACTAGCTGGGTGGCCCTAGCAGGGGTGCAGATCAGAACTGGTATGATTCGGGCCAGAGGGGCAAAAACAGAATTAATTGTTCTCTTTTTAACACATGTAATTTGAAATACCCATTAAGAAACCAACTGGAAAAAAGGTTTAATTAACCAGTTTAGACATCAGGGCCAATATCTTTTAGGTAGGATGAAAGATATAAGCGTAGGAGAGGATAATGTGAGAGGATATTTATGAGACTGTTTGTAATCGCAAGGAAAAATCTGTGGGAGAGGAAAGAAGACTCCAACATTTGGATATCAAGGCAAGGCCAGAGAAGGAAATCAGGGAGGAGGAGGAACCAGTTAAGTCATGTAACTGAAGTGTTTTAAGAAATATAATTGTCTACTATGATAAATACTACCAAAAATAAGAAGTGAAGTGGGACTGAGACATAACCATTGACTGTGTAGGCTCTTAAATGTAAGATAAAACTTTCAGCGGTGGTGCCTGTGGCTCAAAGGAGTAGGGCACCAGCCCCATATGCCGGAGGTGGCAGGTTCAAACCCAGCCCCGGCCAAAGACTGCAAAAAAAATAAAAAATAAAATAAACTTTCAGAAAGCTATTTTATCTAGTAGCCAGATTTCAGCAAAGCCAACCTTCTCAATTCGCCAAATTTCCAATTATAATTGTTAATAGAATGGTTCAAACAAGAGTGTTTGAACAGCTTAAGCAAAAATGTTTCATGTTTATTACCAATGATGAAATAGTTAGAAAAGTATATTTAATCAATAAAACTCAAAAATGCATATAAAAGATGCCTTTAGTTTATAATATTTTTAATGTTATTTTACTGTAGCAAAACAATCTTTAAATGTCCGATACATTATTGTTGACTATAGGTACAAAGTTCTACAGCAGATATGTTAAGGATATTCTCTTGCCTTGCTCTTGAGTAGTAATTTCCCATTTTCCCTTTCCCCAGCCACTGGCAACCACTATTCCACTCTTTGATTCTATAAATTTTGAGCACATTAGCTACCTCATCTAAGTGGAATAATGAAGTATTTGTCTTTCCATGACTGACTTATTTTAGTTAACATTATGTCTTTAAGTTCATCCATCCTATCACACATTGCAGGCTCCTTTTTAAGACTAAATAAAATATAGCTAATTTTAGTACAGGATCAAGATTATTTGGGCTAATTCTGATTTCTTTTAAGATCCTAATGCATATGAGTTTAAAATTGAGCTATAAACATTAATTCACATTATTTCTATGCTATTGATTCAAATATTCACTTACTTATCTGTTAAATTTTGAATTTAAAATTACATTTTGATGTAATTTAAATCTAACTTGATTTGACTTTATGTAAATTAATTTTAAATCATAATTATTGAAAATTGCTAATATTCTCTTTCAAGAACATGCAAAGGAACATTAAAAATAGTTACATTTTAGACAAATAGAAAATGATATTTAGAAACATGTAAAAGAAATTAAAGATAGCCCAAACAACTTGAACAAATGTGAAATGCTTCTAACAATGGTAATTGTGACATATGTAATTGTAGAAGGTTGTGGAAATGTTAAAAAAAAAAAAAAAAATTAAAATCAAGCAAGCAGTGAGAGGAACTGAGTAATCCAGGAAATGCTACTATTCTGGATCTGTAAATCTGGACTACAAAGAAAAAACCACACATGTGCCAAAAGAAACACCTCCAATATTAAATTCTAGATACCACTTGCTAAAACTAAAAAACTGAAGTTGTAACAAGAGACCATAGACACAAATATTTCCGTTAAATTTAAATTTTACTTAAAAGTATCCAAAAATTAGTTTACATTAAATGATATAAATCAGCATTTATTTTAATCTCAATTTAAATTTTCAATTCAAAAAGCACAGAAAGTGTGTTAGAATTAGGAAAAATAAGTCTCGTATTTTAAGCATCAGTATAAATGGTAATAGTTGGCTTATGCTATTTCAAATCCTCAAGAGAAAAATCTCAGCAATAGATCTCAGTTCATCTGTTCAAGCCAAATCACACTTGCCTTTTGGGGATTGGGGCCATTCCCTATCACTTGTGGCTGGGTAAAGACCTGGTCAAGAGGTGTAGAACAAGTTAGTGCCCAGCGGTTCAGAGATTGGTCTCCAGACCCAGGGCTCAATGCTTGGGTCTTTCATTTATGAGCTGTGTAACCTTGGGCAAGATATTTATTCATTGTATGCCTCAGCTTCCTCATCTATAAGGGAAATAGCAATAATATCTACTTTATAGAGTTGTGGGGATTTTTAAAAAATGGTGAAATATGCTTAGAATAGTACTCGGTACACAGCGAACTAATAAAATAACATAAACTACTGTTATAGGTCTGAGAGCCAACAAAGGCTGTGTTGAAAGTCACAACAAGCTTCACACAGAAGAAAACAAATATTGGTAGCTTTTGAGCAAGAAAGTGTATAGGAACATTAATCTGATGGTGCTGAGAAAAAAATTGGGGTCCATATCTTATCTCAACTACTAGATTGCAAGGTCCTTGAATATAGACTTTGTTTCTTCTTGTTGACATGTTTGGTGTTTGGTGTTTACCCCTTAGTTTATACCACAAAGCTGCAGCTATGAGCAGTGTCCAAGAGATGAGTCTGTGGGAGTGAATTGATTTAAAGGGGAAACTCAAGGTATTTGGGGACAATGGGAATGTAAATACAAGAGAAGAGATGATCCTGGTATACTTTGCAAGTTTCAAGAGTACACGGCTAGAAGAATGTGACCACCTTTTGTGGAAGTAAGAAAAGGAATTAAGTTGTAGACATTTTGAATTGGAGATGATGGTAGCACATTTAGGTGCACATGTCTAGCAGATAGTTAGAAATGTGAGATAGAACTTAGAAGGTGAAACAGGACTACAAATACAAATCAGGGAGTCATCTGCCTGGCTGTGTAAGTTAAAGTTATAGGAATGGATTAAATGACTAAGAGAGAGAAACTAGGAAGAAAAGAGGGAAGAAAAGAGGAGGCCAGAACAAAGGGGGAAAGTAAAATGATGGAGAAGTTTAACGAGTCAGATTCTAGCAGGAACAAGACAGGATTGCATTGAGCATACAGGTAAAGCAGTTAATTCTAGAAACTTAACGAGACATCTCTTCCTTAATTAATGACCCATGGCACACTATGCACAAACACTTCCAAGTTCCAAAAAACAACATGGCCTTTAAACATTTCTGCCTTCATCATCTTTCTATGAAATAATTTAAATGCAAACTTTATAATAATAGCTATTGCCTCCTTTTCCTCAGTACATGCTGAGGTGCTTAGGGATCCAACACTGAAATTTGGGAATGATTTCTTTCATACTCCTGACTAGAGCTGAGGTGGGAATTGACATTCTTACAAGGTGATAGCAAAATTTGATCGCAAGAAGAATGCATATTTTTTCTGCCCTCAATGAGAATTTGTTCTTTAAGGTTCATATTTTTAAGCTGTGGTTTTATTTTAGTTTGTTTTGTTTACCTTCATATTTTCAGTAACTTAATTGGAGCTTGACAGAAACTGCCTTCTGAGGTGAGTGACTTAATAATAACTGGAATATTAAGTGGCATGTTCAGACAGGGATGAAAACTATTTAAAGGTAACGTAAATTGGAAATACAGGAAGGTGATGCGTAAGAATCCAGAAGCAAAAGGAAAAACTAACCTTAATTTATTTTTCTGACTTTCAGATTCTATCTCAGCATTTATTTAGATAAACTATGTGGAAGAATTTGGGGGAATAGTTTCTGACTATGCAGATAGTCTATAAGAAATGTGCAAAAAGCTTATCCTGATGTCTGCTTTACCTATGGGGCAGTAGATATTTCACACAGGTCTTTTTTTTTTTTTTAATGCCTATACATTGAAAATGAAGACATTGAGATTTTCTTGGGACCATATATTAAAGAAAAGAAGCTAAAATTATGAAATATTTTTGTTGTCCCATATTTAGCATGCTCATTTTTAACTGCAATTATATACTCATTCTTAGAAAAA
>NW_003852692.1:120728-121789 GCF_000181295.1 Otolemur garnettii
CTCTTTTCACTGAAGGTTGCTTTGACTATTGGGGCTAATTTTGGTTTCAAATGAAGTATATAATTAATTTTTCTGTATCTGTGAAATATGGCATTGGTATTTTGGTGGAGATTATGCTGAATCTAAAAATCAGTTTGGACAGAATGACCATTTTAACAATATTGATTCTACCTATTTTTCTATTTGTTTTGTCATCTGCCATTCCTTTGTCAGTATTTTGTAGTTCTCCTTGTAGAGATCTTTTTCCTCCTTGGTTAAATACAAAGTGTCCATAAAGTTCATGTGTAATTTAAAACAGTTGTAACTTTTAAATTCTAAATTTTATTTTCTCTATAGCTATCATGAATGACATTATGTCTTTGATTTCAATCTAGCTTGGCTGTTGTAAGTACATTGAAATGCTACTGATTTGTGTACATTGATTTCATAACCTGAGAATTTGCTGAATTTATCTGTCCATTCTAGGAGTCTTCTTATGGAATCTCTGGGATTCTCTTGGAATCTTTGGAATTCTCTAGATACAAGATCATATCATCAGTGAAAAGTGATATTATTCTTCCTCTTTCCTTATTTGGATACCCTTTGTTTCTCTCTCTTGCCTGATTGCTCTGACTAGGACTTCCAGTGCAGTGTTCAATAGAAGTGGTGACACTGGGCACCCTTGACTTGTTTGAGTTCTAGGAAGAACGCTTTCAACATTTTGCCACTCAATGTAGGGGAATGTTTGGTGTAGATTTGTCATATGTAACTTTTGTAATTTTGAGATTTGTTCTTTGTATGCCTAGTTTGTTGAACGTTTTTATTATGAAATTATGAAATTATTGAATTTTATCAAATAATTTTTTGCATCTACTGAGATGATCATATAGTCTTTGTTTTTGTTCCTCTGTATGTAGTGAATATCATTTATTAATTTCCATATGATGAACCATCCTTGCATACCCAGGATGAAAACCACTTGACATGGCAAACTATCTTTTTCAATGTGCTGGTAAGCTGGGTTTGCTAGTATTTTGTTGGGGATTTTTGCAGCTATGTTCATAAGGGATATTGTTGTGTCC
>NW_003852692.1:122786-124358 GCF_000181295.1 Otolemur garnettii
GCGCCCTACTCCTTGAACCACAGGCACTGCCCTCTTTCTGTCTTTTTTATGTAAGCATTTATGGCTGTGAAAATTCCCCCAAGGAATGCCTTTTATGAATCCTATAGATTTTGATAGCTTATATCCCTTTTTTGTTCAGTTAAAGGAATCTTTCGATTTCCATCTTAATTTCATCATTGACCCAAAGATCGTTCAGCAGCAAGTTGTTTGATTTGCATGATTTTGTGTAGGTTTGAGTATTTCTCTTGGAATTGATTTCCAGTTCTATGCCTGTGTGGTCTGAGAATATACATGGTGTGATTTCAATTTTTTTGAATTTGTTGATGCATGCTTTGTGGCCTAAGATATGATTAGTCTTGGAGAATGTCCCATGTGCAGATGAGAAGAATGTATATTCAGTGATGCTTGGGTAGAATGATTATAAATGGGTCTGTTAGGTCCATTTGTTCTAAGGTCTTATTGAAGTCTATTGTTTCTTCATTTTCTGCATCTATGATCTGTCCAACTCTGCCAGTGGGTGCTGAAGTCTCTGGCAATTATGTTACTACTGTTTATCTCTTTGCTTAGATCTAGTAGGATTTGCTTTATGAATGTAGAAGCTCCAGTGTTAGGTGTACATATATTTAAGATTGTTATGTCTCCTTTGACATTATATAATGACCATCTTTGTTTTCCTTTACTTTTGCTGACTTTAAGTCAATTTTATCTGATATGAGAATGGCTTCACCTGCTCGCTTCTGCTTTCTCTGTTTATGGAATTTTTTTTTCCATTTCTTAACCTTCAGTTCATGTGAGTCCTTGCAGGTTAGATGTATTTCCTAGAGACAGCAGATACTTCAGTTCTGTTTTTTCACTCATTCATCAAGTCTATGTCTCTTGACTGGAACATTTAGACCATTTATGTTGTGTGATAAACATAGTATTGATATTTGGGATGCTATTCTGTTCATCTTGTTGACTACTACCTTATTGCTTTGTTCTCCCTCTTATGCTATTGTTTTAGCTTTTAGGTGACTTTACCCTGGTGACTATCTATTATGACAATCCATGTGTAATGTAGCTCTGATTATTTCCTGCAGGGTCAGTCTAGTCATGACAAATTCAATCAGTGTTTGTTTTTCTACAAAAGCCTTATTTTCTCTGTCATTTATGAAACTTAGTTTTTCAGGATACAAGATTCTTGGCTGGAAGCTGTCCTGTTTGAAAAGACTAAAAACGGAGCCCAAATAACTTCTGGCATTTAACATCTCCATAGAGAAGTCTGCTATTATGCACATGTGGTTTCCTTTGTAGGGTTGTTATTGCTTTTGTCATCCTCCTTGTATTCTTTTCTCCTTCATTTTGTCTTTGTCAAGGTTGATTACTAGGTAGCTTAGAAATGTCCTATTTGTTAAGAACCTTCCCAGTGCTCAATGAGCATCTTGTATCTGGATGTCTGAATCTCTGGTGATACCAGATAAGTTTTCCTCAATAATTCTTTGAATAAATTTTTCATGCTTTTTGCTCTTTTTTCTTCTCCCTCAGAAACACCTATAATTTGTGTTTCTGTTCACATAGTTGAATATTTCTCTG
>NW_003852692.1:124800-144147 GCF_000181295.1 Otolemur garnettii
ATTTTGAACTATTTTATTTTTCTATATTGCCAGAGTTTGTTGGCTGGTTTCTTCACATTTGAATCCATTTCTCTTACCTTGTGGTTGATAGGCTTGCAGGAGATCCTTCCTCCTTCACTGAGAACCTTCTCACTTAGTGAGAAGAAGGAGAGATTCCCAAATGGCACTTTTGTGGAATATTGACCTAGCAAGAGAGGGGCAGGTGCAATGCAAGTTTGTAGTGCAACTGTTCTATGATTTTCATGGTTCAAGTCAGTACTGGATGATCTTCATGTGGGGTGTTGCATGGTTCCCTAGATTGTGATTGGAAACTATAGTTGGAGGTTGGGTGAGACCCTCTCCATGGAGTTTGGCACTGTGGGGCATTGCTTTGCTCAGGGTCTTCCATAGACGTGACAGTGTCAGCTTGGTCTAGGGTAGTCATGGATGTCTGGACTATGAACATTTGCTTAAACAAGGTCTAGGGGGGTAATGGCAGCTCAAAGCAAGGGAACTATGGCAGAATACTGAAACTGAGATCAGTTCTTCAGGCCCAATGGCCATGGTAGAGAATTGAGGATGAGATCTTGGGGTCTAGGCAGCACAGGACTTGAATCTCAGGAGCAAATTTGTGGGTCAGGAGGAGTTTTAGAGCTACAGGGACAGAGCCTCAGGTCCCAGTGGCAACAATGTACCTACATACCCCACAACTACCTGTAGGTCTTGAGAGGGGAGCCTTGAGCCTGGGCACAGCAAGCACATACAACCAGAGCTGTGACATGGAGGCAGGTCAGGAGATGCATGGCTGGGGGGGTGGGTGAGACCACACTGCTAAAGGAAACCCATCCCTGCAGGAGCTGTTCTGGCAGCATGGGGATAGCAGAGGTATAGCTGCTCAGGGCAACCCTGGTGGTGGGCAGGTGCAGCCACATGGGTGCAG
This sequence comes from Otolemur garnettii, assembly GCF_000181295.1. NCBI lineage: Eukaryota > Metazoa > Chordata > Mammalia > Primates > Galagidae > Otolemur > Otolemur garnettii. Next base: position 125,720 of record NW_003852692.1, read on the forward strand.
AGCAGCTCCAGTGGGTTAATTATGAAGGTGAGGCTCTGCAGGGTGAGTGGCAGCATGACAATTGCAGAGGTTGGGGCTGCAAGTGAAGGTTTTTAAGGTCTCATATGAAAAATATGTTACTTTTTGGTCACATTGTAAGTATAAGCATATCAGTGTAAGAATACAAATGCATAATTCTACATATTCACATATGAATGAACTTGAAATATATGGTGATTTTAAAGATAAAGTATACCCAAAGAGATGTGAAAGCCGACTAAACAATAAATTGAAGTGAATAATCAACATATTAGAGTTTGTAAATGAGTGAAATTAATATTTTATCACATAGAGCAATGCCTGACTCTCAGTAGATTTTATTTCTCTTTGAGTTGAAATAATCTTAAGGCTATAAGTCCTTCGGAGACTCAGTAAATCCTAGCTGATTTATTTTCAACTTCTTTATTTGGTATTTGCAACATGTGTCAGATTTCCTAACACAAAGGCTTGAGAGAAACTTTCCTTGCATGAATGAATATATGAATAAGTAAATGAATAAATTAAATCAATGTTGTTTTAGATCTGAGCATCTCTGGTTTTCTGTCCTTCCTCAGTTTAGGTCTTATTCTATGTCTTCTTGATGACCTCTTCCTCCCTTCTGCCTCAGTTTTAGTTTACCTACCATTCTTTCTCTTTTTGGGGTATCACTGTTTTCCCTCTTTTCAGTGTCCTCTTAACAGATTATATGACCAAATCAACTGCTTCAGTTTAAAAACAGATAATTAAACACATTTTTTAACCTAATTTCCCTGTCTAAATTCCTCTAAAATAAAAATACAGAATTTTTAAAAGGCATAAATCTTCAAGGGCAATGGGAACAAGAGAGAAGACAACATTGACAGTGTCTTAGAAGCTATAAGTCAGATAGGTGAGTAATAAAATGACTTAGCAAATGCAAAAAAAAAAAAGTCCAAACCCTGGCATGGCTGATGGGGAATACCAAAAACTAGCCAATATATACTTCAAATTTCAGAACTGTTTAGAAATTGAAGTTTCCTGGTATCTCTGGGAAAGAAAAGGGTAAAGACTAAGCTAATTGGTTGAAAATCTGTTTTTAAAAAAATAAAACCATCTCAAATCACAGGAAAACAGAAAATTTTCTATCTGAATAAGGTAAATTAGAGAATTTGAGGTAATGCCAAACATAGTTAGAAGCAAGTCTATCAAACTAAAAATTGCTAGAGTAAGTGAAAATCTCTTCATTGAATGGTGAGACTCCCAGCCCCTTTCCCAACTTGGGTCACAGAACAAAGTCAACCAGAGTTTTAGCTTCCAACCAGATAAATGAAGCTCTTATCAAGGAAATATGACCAACCAAAGAAAAAACACTAAAGATACTGATAGGCAAGTGATTGACACCAGAAAAATAAATAGGCTAAAAGAAACCACTCCCATACACACACATGTGCACAAGCACACACACTGAGTTCTTAGAATCAAGATTTCACCCTTAGAATCACCCTTAAATAAAAGTGGTGAGTGTGAGAACACCAAACACTTGAATAAAGCCTCTGACATAGCAGAGGAATCCATCAGGAAAAAAGAAGTTGAAAGAAACATAGACATTTCAGAGAGAAGAAAACAAACCAAAAATCAATATTTCTCAGACAGATGAAAGAAGATGGTACAACCATGAAAAAATAGCAGGATACTACAAATAGAGAACATTCTGGAACAAAAATAAAACTTTGGGAAGTTAAAAATAATAGAAAATAAAAGCAAACTTCCTGAGAAAACAGAAAACAAAGCTTCAGAAATCACTTAGAAAGTAGTTCAAAAAGATAGAGTAGAAAAACAAAAGAGAAAGATTTTTAAAAATTAGAGAATCCAAGGAGACTCAACCACTAGATATTCTAGAAACAGAAAATTAATGAAAATAATTTAAAAAAATGTTTGAAGAAAAATTTTCAGAACTCAAGTATAGGGATTTTCAGATTGAAAAGCCCACTAAGTGCCCAGCACAAGCAAAAAAAGAAACCCCAAAGAAGGGTTTTACCAATGAATTCTAGAGTAAAGGGAAGAAGATTCCACAGACTTCATTATTTTAAATTCGTTTTTAGCCAAAGAAGAACCAAAAAGACTCAATGCAACCCTGGACAATGACTCAAATATGCGTAAGAAATATTATTCTCAATCTGATTTTCACTACAAAGGAAAACTATTCATTGTGAGGGTTGAAGAAAGAAAAATGTCTCAGAACATTTATTCATGCATCCTTTCACAAGAAGGCTACTGATGGGATCAGGCACAGTGTCTCACATCTGTAATCCTAACACTTTGAAAAGTAGAGTTGGAAGAATGGCTTGAAGTCAGGATCTTGAGACCAGCCTGAGCAAGAGTGAGACCCCTGACTCTACAAAACTAAAAACAATTAGTAGGGTGCACTGGTATGTGCCTGTAAATCCCAGTGACTCTGGAGGCTGAGGCAGGAGGATCATTTTAGCCCAGAAGTTTGAGGCTGCAATGAGCCATGATGATGCCACTGCATTTAAGCTGGGGTGATAGAGTAAGATCCTGTCTCAAGAAAAAAAAGTAGAAGCTACTGATGGCTATGCTTCCATATAGGGACATAAAGTAAGAAAACAGCGTGGAATACAGAAACCAGTGACACACATACAGAAGAGAGACAAAGGCCAACCCCCGAATAGTCGTGAAGGGAGATGCCAGGGCAAGAGCTGTGCAAGTGGACTAGAGAGGACTCAGTCCCAATTAGAGCCAATGTGGAGGATGTCAGAAATAAAGCCACCAAGAAGAGTAAATTAAGCAGATCGATAATGTCTTTGAACACACAGAGAGGAGATTTTTCAGCACAGAGTCTTTAGACGAATTAGCAACATATATCTAAAAATTAAATAAATCCATGTCTCAGTCCTTTCCTTACAAAGGCAAATAATGTAACCTAATTGTGTGTACCCTCATACTAATTTGAAATAAAAAAATACTTACAGATTATATAATTGCCTATACAGATAATGCAAGGAATCTATTGGCAAAATTTTTAAATATGAGAGCTCAATAAATTATCAGGTTATAAATAGCCTATTTTAAAAATCTGGTGTTCTTCAGCATACCAATAGAAAATATATTTAAATATAACATTTAAAGTGCCATTCACAAGAGCACTAAAACTCGTAATTGAACAAATAAAAGGTATACAAGTTCTTTGTGGAAAATGTTGTAATACATGTATGTGTATGTTTATTTAAAAAATTAAGTAACTTAAATGTTAAACTTCATCAGGGCTATGGATGAATAGATTTGATATTCTAAAGATGGCACTTCTCCCTAATTCATCAATAAACCCAAATAAAATTTCAAAAAAGACATCCCAGCAAGATTTTAAGTAAAATTTGGCAAGCTAAAAAAATTAAATAAGCCAAAATGTAATTATTAAAATCAAGAGAAACATAAAAGAAAATGAAATAATAATAATAGTAATGAAAAAATGTTATAACTACAATGATATACAAACCAAATACAGATCAAACTAAACATAATATATGGAAGAATCAGAAAAGGATATATGTGTAGATTGAAGGAGCAAATAAAAAGATTACATCTTCATCCTTCCCTAGAGTGTGTAAATAGGAAAAAGAGCAATTTTTTTGAGACAGAGTTTCACTTTGTCACCCTCAATAGAGTGCTATGGCATCACAGCTCACAGCAACCTCAAACTCTTGGGCTTAAGCGATTCTCTTGCCTCAGTCTCCCAAGCAGCTGGCACTACAGGCGCCCACCACAGGGCCCAGCTATTTTTTTTGTTGGAGTTGTCATTGTTGTTTAGCTGGCCCGGGATGGGTTCAAACCCACCAGCATCAGTGCATGTGGCCAGCACTGTAATCACTGACATTAAAGTCATTTATTTAGCAATAAGGACATCAATACTCAAAGAAATACCTAAACTAATTGAAAATGGTTATCACTGGGAAAAAAGAATGAAGGGAAAGGAAGGCAGAGAACGCCATTTTTCACATTTGACCTTTTAGAATCATTTGACTTTTTAAAATTATGGATATGTATCACTTTCGTAACAACAAGGGTATTAAAGAAATCAAGGGTTTTTAAATTATTTTGTTTATTTATAAAATGTCTTGCTTCTTATTCAGATTTTAAAACTCAGCTGGTTTGAAACAGTTACATTTTCTTTTGCACCTGAAAGAGCATGTTTTAAAAATATATGGATACACTGCAATTGATTTTCTTCCCTGCAGGTTATAAGTTTGGAATGAAAATGGAGTGAGGCATATCAGAGAAGAAATTCTCCATGAATTGTCCCCATTCCCACCACTCTGTCGTTCATGTCCCTTTTGTGCTAACTCATAGTCCTATCAGAGTAAATCTAATTTTTTATAATTATTTGTTTTTATGTCTTTCTAGTAGACTATAAATTTCTTGGAAAGAGAAATCACATATTATTCATCTTTGCATCTCCCAGGCCTAGCCCAGAGCCCAGAAAAATTAGAGAGTACTCAATAGAAGTTCATTACCTTAAAGAGGTTAAGGACAGAAACGGGGAGGAAGGGGAGAGAGGTTTTAAGAGGAAAAAGAGGCAAGTTGTGAGCAATTGCCCAGACATCGGATATGAGTCATAGCAAACAAACAAGCAAAAAAAAAAAAAGATATCTGAATTATTCCAAAATTTAGTAGTTCAGTAGGAAGAGAAGGCAGTAAGAAAGAATGAGAAAGAGCTGCCAGTGAGTTGGAAGGAAAACAGAAATTGTTGAGTCACCAAAGGACAGACAGTTAGAGAATGCTTCAAGCAGTAGGTTATAGTTGACAATGTCAGTGCTGCTGAGAATTCTGGTGGGATGAGGACAGAGTATTCATTGCCCACAGAGTCTGGCATGCTGAAACAGCTGGTCCCCCTACAGTAGCCATCTCCAAGGAGAGGTGGAAGGAAAAGCTGTTGCCAGAAAGATTGAGATTCATTCGCCAAACTCATTTGTTACTTTGGTGAGTAACAAACAACTCCTAGTAAGAACAGGAATCTTGATGAGTAAAAGTTTTAATCACTTACAGCAAGTAAATATTTCAAATTGGGTATAAAACCAGCACACTGTACCTCATGACTACATTAATGTACACAGCTATGATTTAATAAAAAAAATAAACTTATACTTTTATATTCTAAAAAAAAAGCACTGAGAATATTCAAAGCAGTGACTCTCTAGCAAAAGTGGCACAGGGTTCTATGGAATAGTAGAGAAAGAAATGGATATGTCCCCACATGGAGGGGGGTAATTTTCCTTCCATACGCTTGGTTAGTTGTCGTGCTCACTCATAGGGCGCATGTTATGGTAATGAAGTGATAACTTTTCCCCCAGATGGGAGGCTTTAGCACAGAAATGAGGACAGTTCACCTGAGGTCACCTTTGGGCTTGCAGGGTCTGCTGGGGGCTGGTTTTAGTCCACTCAGTAGCCACAGGTCCAGTAAACAAAGGCTGCAAACCAGGTTGATTGCTCAAGTTGGTTGAATTCTTATATTTCCTGGAGACACTCCCTTCCTGCTTACACAGCCTCACTGGGCTATGGAAAACTAAGGCTTAAAAACAAGAGTCAACTTTGTGGAGGAGTCAGAGGTAAAAGGACAATTGCTGGAGTAAGATGCAGCGTCAATAAAAACTTTAATGAAAATATTACTTTGGCACAATTGTGCTATGCTGATAGGATTTTTCCTATCAGCATACAAGAGAGGTGGAAACTGGGATGGGAAAGGAAGTGGGTACCACTGTAAAAACAAATCCTCAGAGCAGAAGAGAGGGCTTGCATGAGGCTGGCCTCAGGAGCAAGAATGAACATTTCCCTTGTAAGGGAAAGGAAGGTGCCCTCTGTAGGAGCAGAGAAAAATGGGCTAGTAAAATTAGTGCTGGGAAGATGGATTACTTCTCATCTGACTGCATCTATTTTTCTGTTAGATGTGTAGCATTTGCATACAGTAACAGGGGAGTTTATTTTTCAGAAGTGAGTAATATTGAATAGTATACACAGGGATAAAATCCCACTTTAGTTTCTAGAATAAGTTTTATCTGTTGGGGGAAAAAAATTTAACTACAATGCCAAGCTTAGAAAATGCCTCTAGGAAATACTGTAAGAGGAAATATATAATTTCACTTCATATTAAAACTACTAACCAAGAAACAATTGCAACATTTTGAGCTCAAAACAATAGCCTCTGGTACACAAACCTACGGTGCTTTGCAGGTGCACTTAAGAATTATCATTTTCAGTGTCAAAATAGGACAAAATAGGTATTTTAGGTGCTTACATACCTTATTTTCTTTAGTTCTCATAAAATACTTATTAAATAACTGTTTTCCTTTAAAAGTGAAAAAATTGGCTTAGTGCCTGTAGCTCAGCAGTTAGGGCACCAGCCACATACACCAGGACTGGCGGGTTTGAACCCTGCCAGGACCTGCTAAACAACAATGACAATGATAACAAAAAAAATAGTCATGCATTGTGGCGGGCGCCTATAGTCCCAGCTACTTGGGAGGCTGAGGCAAGACAAGCCCCAGAGTTTGAGGTTGCTGTGGGCTATGATATCAAAGCACTCTACCAAGGGCAATATAGTAAGACATTGTGTCAAAAAAATAAAAGATTAATAAAAATGAGAAAATTAAAACAATAAAATAAAATAAAAAATGCAAACTTGAAAATAATAAAAATAAGTAAATAACAGATACTTTAAAAATTAATGAAATTAAAAAATAAAAACAAAAAATGGGAAAATTGATGCTATCAACCCAACTCATGCAATACAAAATAGCAAAAATGAAAAACTTGTTTTATTTATAAGTCAATTTCTTTCTATAACTCTATACTCAGAGACATGTATGGCTTCATGAAAGACCATAATGAAAAAATACTCACTTTAGTTAATAATTCAAATTTTAAAAGATTCATCCATTTGAAGTTCCATTACAAAAGAACATCATTACATCACCTCTCACCCCTATTTATACAAAAAAAATTTTTTTTAAATAAAACAAAATTACTTCTAAACAGTAGAAGAAAAGTAACAACTAAAGGTTTGTAATTAGAATGGCATCAGAACTCTCATTAACAATGAAGTAAAATTTTTTAAATAACCAAATACATATTTTACAATCTGTAATAACTTCCTTAAAAAAATTACATGAGAATTTAAAAAATCTAACTTAATGGAAAAATATGCCATGACCCTAGACAAAAAGGTCCAATATCTCAAAATCTGAATTATCTTCACTTAACACTATAAGTTCAAAACAACCCTCACTAAAAATTACAGCTTGATTATTTATGGAACTTGGCAAGGTGATTCTAAAATTTACATAGAAAAGAAAATAGGCAGTAAAAGCTAGACTGTTTGGGTTTTTTTGTTTTGTTTTGTTTTAAGACAGAGTCTCCTTCATCACCCCTGATCCAGTGCTGTGGCATCACAGCCCACAGCAACCTCAGACTCTTGGGCTCAAGTGACTCTCTTGCTTCAGCCTCCTGAGTAGCTGGGACTACAGTGCCCTCCACAATGCTCAACTATTTTTAGAGATGAGATCTGGCTCTGGCTCAGGCTGGCCTCGAATTCATGAGCTTAGATTATCCACCCACCTCAGCCTCCCAGAATACTGGGATTATAGGTGTGAGCCACCATGCCAGGCCTAAAAGCTAAGACTTTTTTTTTTTTTTTAAAGAACCCTGCATGTGGTGTGAGGAGCAGGGAATCATACATTATTAAATATCAAAATATCCAATAAGTTTATCCCAACTAAAATAATGTCAGTGTTAGAACAAGCTAACAAAATGGAGGATCATATAGAATAAAGAGTTAAACAATGTGCAAATTCAAATTTATTTCATGACAAAAGTGATATTTAAATAAAAGGAGAAATGACTAAATACATACTACTGAAAAAACTGGTTGTTGATTATAAAGTAATAATGGAAAGTATAATGTTAGATCACAGCCTGATACTGTGAATACAAATAAATTCCTGATGTCTTAAGAGTAAAAGAGCTACATGCTTTGTAAAAAATAAATACACAGAACTTTTAGAATAGAAGAAAATTTAGAAGGAAAATACTTTTTAATTTCAGTCAATTTAGGGAGGACTAGTTGAATTCCATTACAAATATATACATTTGCGAGGGGTGAAATCTGGGCTTTTGTGTACCCATTCCCCAACTCTTAAAAATATTGAGGGAAAAATAGCCTATTTGCATGAGGCGCAAAGCCTAGAAGTCACAGAAAAACAAGAGATTTGGCCACACCAAAATTTTGGCCACACCAAAATTTAAATCTTCTATATATCAAAGAAAATGGTATAAAGAGATAAAGACAAATGACAACATCTTTAACAGGAAAAGATTAATATTCAGAATAGACTGCATTCCAAGCCAGCCACACTCTTCTTTCCAAGGACTAACTACAGATCACTATGATTACCCAAAAGGAGAGACACTCTTCTGTCCCTTTCTCAGGCTCAATATTGTTCCCAGGAATGACAACTAGACCATTCAGGCAGAGACCTCCTAACATTGTTTTGGGCTCCGTGTGCTACACCATGGACAGAAGCGTGACCGTGAAATGAGGAATATACAAAGTTCCTGCTATTAAAATTAAGTAGTGATCATGTCTACACAGTCTCAATTTAAAGACGAGAGAGCGAGGAACAGAAACTGAGCACCTTACTCATGGCTGCCTCTTCACCAGCCTGGCTCTCGCACTCCCTGGCACTGTAAGGGTACTCCAGGGTTTCATCCTGAAACCATTGATCTGTCACAAATTAAAGGAAAATTAAATATAATAAACCTTGGCTATTTACTGGAAATCTAAATAACATAAGTGCAGAGAAAATGTAAGCAAGAACACCATCCTAGAGATAGAGCTCTGAGCACCAGTCTCGTGTAAGTCTGTAACTGATGGCGAGGAGGTGGGAAGTCAGCCCCACCCGGCTGCCCCATTTCTCTCTTGCAGGTTAAGTGAGAGATTTGGTCTCATCCATGGTTTTCAACCCTGACTACAAACTGGCATCTCATAAGGAACTTTAAAACAATACAGGATAAGAGCCAACCTTGATCAGCTAAAACCATACTGTAAGGGGGGGTGGGGGGGTGGGGGGGGACCACAGCGATAATGTTTAAGATCGCCTCAGAAGACGCTAAGAGGTAGGAAAAGTCTCAGAATCTCCAAGCCCAATAACGAGTTCTGTATTAGAAAGTTTATGGCCAGACTCTTGATCTGAGCCCTGAGAAGGCTGAATGTAGAAACCTGCCCACATAGAACCATCCAGCCCAGGAAAGAACATCCGGCCCAGGAAGGAACGGAGGCGCGGATCCCTACCCCTCCGAACTCATATATTCCCGCCCCAACTTAACCCACGTGCTGACTTCTTTTTCAGACTCAGCCTGCTCCATCCCCAGTGAATAGAGACCACATTGTCCACACAGAATCTGGATTCTGCTGCTTTTCATTCACCTCTCGGAATAATCTCTCATTTTTGGTCCTTAAATTTGTAAGCCCAGGGCTCTTTTTGTCCATGAGGACTTGGTGCATCTCTGAAGGTAATCAGATAGGTCACAGGGGTTGACTAAACAGCCTTAACGTCATACAGGTTTTTTCCAAATCAAGACCCCGATTTCCTTTTTCTTCATTTACTTTAGAAAATTTTACAGTTTTCTCCCTGCCCTCGTGAGCTTTAAATCTTTCCCCAGCTCTCTTGCCAGTTTTACAACAGGGGAAAATGCCTTTCTCAACAACTTGCCAGTCTTAGCTTTGAAATGGAATCATGAAGGAAGACAGCACCCACCTCCCAGCCTCTGCGGAAGGGTGGGAGCCTAACTGCCCTGAGCACTACTTAGGGATCAGGCCGATATCCTAATTACACAGAACAACCTTCCCTCTACTGTGTTGGAGTACACTCTTCACTACCTCACAACAGTGCTTAAAAACTCGCCCGCCTTTTATTCCAGCAGAATTGAGTCCCATCTCTCTCCCCTATTGCAAAGTCTTGAATGAAGTTTTCCTTACTTGTTGAACTGTCTGGTGCAGTTTTTCTTTGAAAGTGTTGACCAGGTACTCCCTGAGGAAAAATGCAGATAAGTTGAGTGATCTCTCTAGTTTTCAGAGAGATTCAGAAGAAAAGATTACAAACCAAAGTTCTCTCTTCTGCTACCAACACTGTATCCCAGAGGCTAAGTTCATCTGTGAAAAACCTCTTTGTCTTTGGGATATTAAACTCGTCAAGTCCTTTGGTGTTGAAATTAATTCTGTGACTGAAGCCTCCATTCTTTCATTTATTAGAATGTTCACTCAACATCTGTATACACAAGCTAGCACTGAATGTAAACTTTTATAATCATCCACCTTACAAAATTTAAAATTAAATAAAAAGAACAAACTCATTCTATTTATTGTGAATCAAAACAAACTCAGACAATGTGCCATTTCCCCCTTCACATGGAACAAGAACATTGCTATTTGCATGCTGTTTCCAGGAACAACTTGGGATTTGAGGGAAGTTACTTCTCCTCTCTGGGCCTCAGGATCCTCAGCTATAAAATGAAAGAGTGGTGCTAGATCTTCTCTTATTTTTATGTTATAAAAGTTGTTTGTCTTTTACTTCAATATGGTAGGAGGATGGGAGGGGAAGAGAATTAATGTGGGGATGCAGAGGGTGCACCTTCGGTCTCCTACCTCAGGTTGGCACAAGCCTAGATACCACCTTGGCCCATACTCAGATCAGTGGTGAGATGTCAGGCATTCTCATTAATTTTCCAGATGACATCAAGATGGAATACCTTGCTCGCCTAGTAAAACCGTAATTCTCAACCTTGACTGCACATTCAAAGCACTTGGAAAGTTTTAAAAGGACACTGATGCCTGGATCCAACACGCTGGGAGTCTCATTTAATTGGTCAGGATGTTTTTAAAAGCTCCTTCACTCATTTCAGAAGTACTTTCTGACAGGCAGTGTTAAACTACCCGTGAGAAATACACAGGATGTGTGTACACGTTGACCTGTACTAACGTTTTAGGTAGTGTAAGCAGAGCAGAGACTGCACTGGGGCTGACGAGGAACAAAGCCACATTGAAAGAGAAGAGAATGATACACAAAAAAATAAAGTGACACACTCAGCAAGGACGAACAGGTAGAAATAAAGAGGGAGCAGCAGGCACAGAGCCACCCACTAAATTAGGCATCTTACTCAAGTTTTGTTACATGTATAACATCCACCCGGACAGGTGTAATCAGACAGCTGTTGTTATCTCTATTTTCCACTGAGGGTACTGACTCAGGGACATCACATCATTTCCCCAAGGTTTTCCGGGGCCCACACTTGTACTAAAAGCTCAGATTTATCCAGAACTTGTACTCGATTTTGTCCAGATTATTAATGATATGACTAAGAACAGACTTGAAATTCATCAATTTGACAACTCCATCTTCCCATGAGACAGGGGGTTAGACACTCGCCCTTATCATGTGCTTGCATCAGGTCAGTGCCTACTGCACAGTGACTGGCCAAGGGGAAAAGATCCTAATTTGATGTAAGTTCATGTTAAATTTAGCTGCGCCTACTCCAAGAGTCACTATCTTAACTAGAGATTTTATAATTCTACTAGAAAAATAAAATACACCAGATTTCCTTTGTGCATTGTAAGGATGCTGTATTTGTAACTTAGTTTGCCCGGATCATTTCATTAGTACTGACACTTTTTCTTCTCATTTGAAAGTTTGGCCTGTTCACACCTAGACATATAAGTAAGGTGTCTTCAGTGTTGCTCTTCTTCCTGTGACATCTTTTTCCTGCTGTTCCCCTTGTCCTGAAATTGTCCTTGCATATAGGCTAGTTAAGAAATGATGCTGCCCATTGGAACGTGAAGATTGTGTTTCCTTCATTCAGCCTCCTAGGATTTTTGCCATTTTCATCTAATCATTTAGTGCCAGATGCTTCCAAGGGGTTCCTTCTGTACTCTTTATCAATACATATTTTAGAAATCCTTGAGCTTTCCAGACTTAGAGTCACACTTTTAAGATTAATTTGCTAGCTAAGCCCCTTTGGTCATCATCCATCTCTCCTCGTTTGCAAACGTTTCTTCTCAGCATCTCTTTTCTCTGAAAACTTTATAACCACAACATCCCATTTTTGGTTTGCACTCTCTCTCCTTGAAGAGTTACAATTCATTCTGGCCTTCTCTTCTCATCTTTTTTCTGCAAACTGTAAGCCTACAATCTGCATTGTACTGTCCCGTGCCTTTTCTGTCTCATTTGCTCTGTGCAGTATTGGTTTGGTTCTTGGCTCTGCATGACAAGAAATGGTGTTCTGAGCTCCTTTCATTCTTCTTCTTCACAGAGATAGAAGCAATTTGGCTTCCCCAGCTCTGATTCATGGGCGCTTTCACCTGCTTGGGGTTTGATGTTTTGTTGCTCATTTGATTCACCAAATAACTGAACATTCCGGATTTAGTCCTTACCCATCTAATGCCTTTGTCAGGCAGCCTATTTCCATACTGCCTTTCAACACCTGACAGACACACAATTAAAAGTGGGATGCACAGGAGGACCCAGGATGGGAGATGGTCCCTCCTTGCACAGCAATGTCTTTTCTGATTAGTTGGCAGTCAGAACAAGGCTGCCAGGTGCCGCTGTTCAAGTCCCGGAGCTAAAAGCAAGGAATGACTGGACAGAGAGATAAATTCTCTTTCAGAAAAAATTTCAGGCATCAATCCAAAAAAATAAATGCCATCGTGTTTAATAGTTTAACCCCAGGAGGGGAAAGAGAAAGGAATAAGAAGGTAGGCAAATTGCTAGCAACTGGCTGAAAGCCAGTCCACTCCAGAATGCAAACTTGAACTGCGCTAGCAAGAAGAAAAAAAATCTGAGCAAGAAACAAACCAGCAACACTTCAAACTGCCTTTCTCCTTTAACCCTCCACATCCCACATCCTGATTATCCACAAAAGTCATTGACATGTCTAATTCTAGCAGGCCCATTTGCTAGGTTTTAGATAATAGAAAAGGAAGGTCCTAGAGACTATCCATCAACCTTTGGGAGTACAAATAAAAAGAGAACCCAGTGACAGCAACAAAGTAAAAATAAGGAAAAATGATCAGAGATGTGGAAGTCCAAACAAGTTACTACAACAGTGCCAAAATCTGCACTTAGGCAAGAAAATAGGAAAGTGCTTTCTGGATGCAAGGTGGTGCATGGATGCCAGCAATGTCATCATCCCTGCTTTTGCTGGAGATGAAGAATGTGGCTATGCGAAGAGAGCACACATAGTCTCAAAAGCTTACTGCTCTCTGTGTGCGTCAACTCTCAAGTTATCTAATGCATGATATGCGATGATGGAGGCTGATGGCTAAGCCCAACCCTTAACATGAGCACCTGTTTCTACCACAGTGTTCCATATTAATCACCCTTAGAAATCTTTACAGATTGAATACAGGGAAAATGAAGTGCACAGGAAGTTTGCTAACAGGAGAAAAATGCCACCATTTGACAATTATCACGCAAAATGTGAACCAGCACAAAGTACGTGATAATTATTTTTGTTTTCAGCAAATGTTGGCTTTAAATTGTGTTAGAGGTAGATAATAATAACATTGTTCCCTGAGTAGAGAGTAACACATTGGCACAAAGGAATGCTTTAATTAATCATCAGATTGGAACAATCCCTTCAGAAGTCTGTTTAGAACATTTCATTAGCATCTAATAGATGAAAAAAATGTAAACTCTAAAAGCAATTTTCAGTGATCCAAAATTAAATTTTAATTTCATGCTACTTCTGAAGGCAGAACTACATATTGTTTTTAAGATCTCTGTAAATCTTGATGTGTATGTATCAAATTGGTCAAAAGGTGAGTTGATCTCCAAGAATTAGCAGGTCCAGTTCCCAGTAAGGTGACAGTAGAGGCTCCCATCTCTCTGTTGGATATGACCCCCTCAGCTTCTGTCACAAGATGTGGTTTGTCACAGTCATAGGCTGAAACTACAAGAGGATTATGAAATATTTCACTATAAAGGGGGTGTTTCTACTTTTTGTTAGGAATGTCAATATTGGAGACTGAAATCTTCCCCTATCTTATTTCCTCTGGTGCCCAGCTAGTTATGCCATCAATAAAATATTAAAATATTCTTTAAGGCCAATAATGGTGGCTCCTGCCTATAATCCTACCACTATGGGAGGTGGAGGCAAGAGGCTTACTTGAGGCCAGAAGTTCAAGACCAGCTTGGGCAACATAGTGAGATACCATCTCTACATTTTTTTTTTAATTAGTCAGGTGTGGTGGCACATACATTATAGTTCCAGTTACTTGGGAAACTAAAGCAGGATAGTAGCTTAAGCCCAGAAGTTTGAAGCTACAGTGAGCTATGATGATGCCACTGAACTCTAGGCCAGGTGACAGGGAGAGAGAGAGTGAGACCTTGACTTACGGAAAAAAAAAAATTCTTTAAGCCAGTATCCATCATTGTTATACTAACTGAGGACCACAAAGGAATGCTTAGTGATTTCTTAAATGTCCAAGTTGGCCAAAAGACATTATCTAGTATCATTATATTATTTTATATAATTGTTTGAAAGTTCCATAATTGTATCACCAGACTGAAAATATCTCTAGCACAGGGGTGATGGTTAGCACTAGGTAATATAATGAGTGCTTAATATGTGACTACTGATGCTTTCACCTTTTATTTCCCAAGGGTTTCACATAACACTAAGTCTTTTAAATTAAACCTGTAAGTGTATATTTATGTGCAATTGTAAAAAATATAATTATCCAGATTCCACTAATAGTAATGTTATAAATCCATTAGTAGCTAGTTATAATTCCAGCTCTCCTAGGGAAAAAGAACAAGTGTGGAGCCCACAGGCCCCCATCTCACCTTAATCCTGTCCGGATTGATTACTCACACCTGGAGAGGAGGGAACCCCTACCAATCTTACCAGTCAGAACTTAGTGCGCCCACTGCAAAAGGATGTAAAGACTCTGTAGCCCACCAGCCAAGCAACACAAGGCACAAAAAGTCTTGAAAGTGACCTAGAACAGCCTTAAGACTAATTGTCATGTCATTAGCTTGAATCTACATTGTGGTCCATGCCCCCACAATGGGCTCTCAGAAAGGCTCGTGAGAGGCCCAGATTTGTAGTTAAGACTATGACTCCAAGGTAACCTCTGAATCATGAGGTAGGCCCAACCCAGACAGCATAAAATAGAAATGAGGCCATAACTTATGCCTCTTTGCCCTTTTAGCATGAGAATGGAGGCTCATTCACTGTCTATAATTAAATGTCTCTTGCTTTGCTCTATGAACCTATCTTTCTCTTCCTCAATAAACTTTGTTTCATGCTTGTCTCACTTTGGGGGTATCTGTTCATTCTTTAGCTGAGAGCACCCAAAAAACTAAGGATGCTGGCAACTGCTTGAAATCCCAACATTTTAGGAAATAGGCAGATGCTATAACCTGACAGTTACATCTTGCAAAAACTATAGTACGATATCATAAACATAACCAAGATATTGAAATTAGGCTAATCTACTAGTCCTATTCAAATTTTCTGGATTTTCCTTGTACTCAATTGGAAGAATATATGGGTATTAAGTTCTGTACCATTTTATCACAGGTGTAGGCTCACGTATCCACCTCCATAGTCAAGACACAGAACAGTTCCATCACTCAAGGGAACCCTTGATTTACTCTTTTATAACAACACCCACCCACCTGCCACCCCTCTGTACCACTTCTCTGTCCTCCATTTCTATAACTTCTTTCAGAGATATTTCTCATTCATCCTCTAAGACATTCTCTCTGATCTCTGTTTTTCTACAATACTTTTTCTCGCTCTCAAATTCTAAAACAAATACAAGTCTCTTCCTTTTCTTTCCTCTCTCAAAATTCCCCAAATCGACTGATAGATTCTAATATTTGACAGTCAAGATACTACCTAATGAAAATTCTTATTTCTTGGAGGTGATTAGAAAAATGACAATCATGCCTCAAGATGCAGAGGTAATTGAACCAACAGCCCTCTCTTTCTATCTGAAGAGGAAAAAATAATAAACTGATGATGTCTTCCAGGAACAGTACTTCCCAAGGAATTTCCCCATCTTTCTTCATCTGCTTAAAAAACTTTTAGGTTTCATTTGTAGAAATTCCAATGCCACCATTCTCACAATTGCAACTGTTTGTGTGTATGGTCTCTGAGTGAGATGGGCAGACCAAACACTCACAATCATTTCTATCACCTGCAGTACTACAGCATACATGTGTCTTCCTGATGACACAAAACCGGCACATCCAAAGGGGAAGAGACTCACTTCTTCATTTAATTTGTTCTCTCTCCTGTGTTCCCAGATACTATTACTGTTAAAAGCACTACCCTCCTCCAAATTCCTCATGCCAAAATTCTGTCTTCTTTATTTTGTCCTGGCCTATAACCCCAAAATCCTACTATCTCAACCTCTTCTGTATTAACCACACACACACTCACCCTTCCTCTCTCCTTGATCACGCCTGCATTCCGTGGACTCTGATGCAGAGAAAGAGTTTCTTTCTTCTTTCTGTCTTTTTTCTGATCACTTCCACACACTCCTCCCAATCTGGTCTTTTTAAAATACTTCACATCAAGGCATGACCCTTCTGCAAAGCTGTCAACAACTCCCTAAAGCATAGAAAATAAAATCCAAAGTCTAGTGGCACCCATGGCTAAAAGGAGTAGGGCACCAGCCCCATATGCCGGAGGTGGCAGGTTCAAACCCAGCCACAGCTAAAAACTGCAAAAAAAAAAATAGAAAAAGAAAAAAAAAACCAAAGTCTTTAGTGGACTTTCAAAATTCTTGAGAATACAGTGCCACCTTACATTGTAGGCATTGTCTTCTATGATGATTGCATCCACACTGTCACCTAGTCACAGTCATTTACTCACAAATCTTCAATCTACTTTGTTCAATCTTACCTTCTCATCCCTTATATGCTGCCGCTGCCTGTAATGTCATGTACCTCTAGGCATATATATAAGAGTTCTGTTCATCTTGAAGCTGCTCTCTCAACAGCCACACGTTTCATGAAACTTTCAAGATTTCCCCCACTGACCTCTTGATTTTTGGAGAGGATATAAAGCACTTCCCTGTGGCTCCACACTGAAAGGTAGGAGGTTCTTCACTTTCTGTGTGATGTCAACAGAAGCCTTTGACTAAATAAAAGTTATTTTCCAGAAACTTTTCTAGGAAGCAACTTTTCAAAATCCATTCATTCACTAATTATTTATTAAACTTTTTATTGTTTTATAGAAACTAATTTTAGATGTTGAAGAAACAAATACATGAATTCTGACCATAAGGGACTCAATCAAGATCAAGTAGATTCGGAGGTGCCTGTGGCTCAAGGAGTAGGGTGCCAGCCCCATATACTGGGGGTGGTGGATTCAAACTCGTCTCTGGCCAAAAACTGCAAAAAAAAAAAAAAAAAAGTAGATAAATGAAAATCATAATAAAATGTGATAAGGATATATAATAGATCATCAATGGTTTAAATAAAAGGATTGAAGTATTCAGATGAGAGAAAAGGAAAAAGTGAGGTAAGAGAAAGCTTACTGATGAAATGACATTTAAGTTGGGCACAAAATACTATATATATCATAGCCAGGCCCTATACCAAGCACTTTACAATACATGAATTTGTTTCATGTGATCCTCACAAAAACAATAGGAGGTTGATATTATTATTATTATCATACTTTATAGATTAGAAAAAATAAGGAAGTCCCCTGAATTTGGGCATACCCCCACCCACACAGTTAATGAGTGATGGAGCTGTGATTAATACTTAGACACCTACAGTCCAGGCATTGGCCGTTGCTTCAGCTAGAGCTCCAGAGTAGACCACGTGACATGTCAATGATCCCCAGGTTAGCCTCCCCATAAATTTAGATGTTGAGCTTCACATTGAAGTTGCCTCACAAAAGAGTATATTGAACACAAACAACAGGCAGCAATAAACACTGTATTGAAAATTTTATTGCTGGCTGATTGGATACAGAAACTCAGACCAGATAGCTGTTGTATCCAAGAATCACATATTACTTTAAAAGATAAATACAGATCAGGGTGAAGGGATGGTCATCTATATTCCACTATATTCCAGGCAAATGGAAACCAGAAAAAAGCAGGTGTTGCAATTTTATTCGCAGATACGTTAGGGTTTAAACCAACAAAAATAAGCAAAGATAAGGATGGCTATTTTATATTTGTTAAGGGATGCACCCAACCAGAATGCACCTCAATTTATAAGAGATACTCTAACAGGCATGAGCAACTTGATCTCTCCCAGCTCTATCATAGTCAGAGATTTTAACACTCCTTTGGCAGTGTCGGATAGATCCTCCAATAAGAAGCTTAGCAGGGAAATTTT
>NW_003852692.1:147299-157170 GCF_000181295.1 Otolemur garnettii
AGACTTTACCTCATGGATGGAACTGGAAAATGTTCTTCTTAGCAAAGTATTACAAGAATGGAAGAAAAAGTATCCAATGTACACAGCCCTATTATGAAACTAATTTATAGTTCTCAAATGAAAGCTACAACCTAATTCTAGCCCAAGAATAGAGGAGGGAAGGGGAGAAGGGTGGATGGGTGGAGGGAGGGTGATTGGAAAGATCACCTCTATGGTCTGTCTTACAAGGGTATAGTGAATCTTTCTAAAACTAGAGTATAAATGTCTTAACATAATAACTAAGTAAATGACATAAAGTCTATGTTAACCAGTTTGATGAAAATATTTCAAATTGTATATGAAAACACTACATTGTACCCCATGTTTGCATTAATGTACACAGCTATCATTTAATAAAAATAAATAATAAGAAAATTTTATTGCTAAAATGTAGAAGGTGACACAATTATCTCCCAACTAATAACTGAAAATTTCCCATGAGATGTTACCATGATCCCATGTCACTCGTACCTTGCTGCCATGTTTGTCCTCTTTTACCTTTTCTTTCTGGACTCCTCCATAAGGCCACTCCAGTCTCTTCTTCCTCCTTTATTACACAGAGCAACTCTTCTCATGAGCATGCAAACCCATCAGTTATTGATAAAACTAAATGACTTCTCATTAACAACACTGAACTTTATTGAAATAAAATCTGTAAGAAAATGTTGACACTAGAATATACTGCTCTAGGGCTTACTTATATACCAAGTAGATTTCAGTATATTTCTTCCCCCCAAATGCAATATTATCACTGAAAATAATGCTGGCAAGTGGTATTTCCTCCATAGCTTTAATTATTGGAATGATTTTCATATTTTAAAATCTACTAATGTTAATTTTCTCTAATGCATTTATGTATATGCAACTTTTTGGTCCGATCTACTCAGGAAGATAATCTATACTAGTTATCGAAACAGAAAGATTGTGACAGAGATGAATTGGCTCAATAAGCATTAAGGG
Organism: Otolemur garnettii; assembly: GCF_000181295.1. NCBI lineage: Eukaryota > Metazoa > Chordata > Mammalia > Primates > Galagidae > Otolemur > Otolemur garnettii. The sequence goes on from NW_003852692.1 coordinate 148,299, forward strand.
ACAAACACAGAGGTCACACAAAGCTCAACTGCAGGAAGCAGTTGTCACCCATGGGGGACATTAAAGTAGGGTGACCAGATTTTAACATCTGTAAGGCGGGACAACATGGGGAGTGGGGCAGGGCCTGACAACAAGGCAAACTTTGATAAGCAGTTCTCGATAATCACTTCTCAGCAATTATTTATTACAGTTTAACATTATAAAATTAACAAAAATAATATAAAACTCATATTCTGGCGAAATAGCCATATGGCGGCCGAAAGCTGTATATTCCCTTCTTGTTCTCCAGCCTGTTCTTGCATTCTTTCCAAAAATCGGGACTTTTTAAAACACCGCGGGACAAATTGTTGAAAAGCGGGACTGTCCCGCCAAAATCGGGATGTCTGGTCACCCTACATTAAAGGGAAAATTCTGGAGTGATTAGACCCAGAAGCCCAAACAGGAGGCTCAGGAGCCAGGATTCCAACCTCTGAGGGGGTGCACTGGTAAGGCTTATTCTGAAAGTACACAAAGGAACTCACCACCGGGTCTTAAGACTGCTGCCCAAGTTAGAGGCCATCGCTAGGGTAATGTAGCAAGGACAGGAAGCATACAGCAAAGAGTAGGTCCCTTCTGCCTTCCAGTGCCCTAGTGAAGAAAGAAACGTGAGCTTTTCGAGTCACACCATTACAAAACCCAGTGGAAGGAGGGTTCCAAAGTCAGCAATATAAGAGAAGCCTACATGTGGCGTTCATCTGAAGACTCCATGAAGATGGAGAAGTCACTGTGTCCTTAGACTCAAGAATTCCATCACCCATCTATCTAACATGAGGCTTCTTTTCTTTTGTTTTACCTCCCTTCCTTCACACTTTCCTTCTCCCACCTTGCGTCCTCTTCCTCCTTCCTCTCCTTCAGCTAATATATTATTTTTTACTTGCTTTTGAAAGTCTAATTTAGCTGTATAATGAACAAACATTTTCTCTTCCCAACCTATAACTTTACATGCATGTCAGAGACAAATTAACCCAGACCAGAAACTTAAACCTATATCTAAAATGTACTAATATTCCCCTTAGTGGAATTGGTAAAATTGAATTTGCATGAACCACAAAATAGTCTCAATTCACAACATTTGGAAATAAATTTGGCCTACATAGGTGACATCTCTACCATTGTGCTGTGAGCTACATCAGTCATAGAGAACAGAGAAGAAAGAGTAGACAATGATTAATGAGAGGAATGAAATTTCCAGAAAATATTACAATGAAAATGAAATTTAGAAAATAGAGCTTACATTTTATTTATTCAATTGTTTTTTCAAAGCAGATTCTCACTTTGTCTCCTTTGGTAGAGTGCTGTGGTGTCATAGTTCACAGCAACCTCAAACTCTTGGGCTCAAGTTATTCTCTTTCCTCAGCCTCCTGAGTAGCTGTGGGACTATAGGCACCTGCCACCATACCTGCTATTTTTAGAGATGAAGTCTTGCTCTTGCTGTTGCTCAGGGTGGTGTTAATGCCTGAGCTCAAGTAATTCATCCACCTCAGCCTCCCAGAGTGCTAGGATTATAGGCATGAGCCACTGCACCCACCTAGAGCTGAAATTTTAAAAGGCCATCTTTCTCCTTTCTTCCTCTACAATATACTTTCTCTTCTCTTCCATCTTGCCCATCTTTGGTATGATTTTCCTTTCCTTTCTGTTCTTACCTTATGTGATTATCCATTGAGATGATTTTTCTCCTTTTCATTTATCTTTTTCTAATTAAGGTGTAATTAATCTAAGGTAAATTGCAAAGTCATAGGAATTCTGTTTGATAACTTTTAATTAATATGCATACCTATATAACAACCACCCAAAACAAGATACAAAATATTTACAATATCCCCAAAAGTTTCTCTTGTGCCTACTTTCCAGTCGATTCCTGCCTTTATCTTCCATAAACTACTTTCTAATTTTTATCAGTATACATTAAAAGATTTGTTTCATCTATTCTTGGAGCTGATGTAAGTGGGAATCATATTGTATTTATAAGCTGGATCTGTTTTTGCTTAACATAATGTTTTTAAGATCCATCCATCTTATTTGTTCCAATAATTCATCTCACTTCATTACTGTGTAGTATTCCATCGTGCAAAGAGGCTACAGTTTATTTATTCATTCTCCTGCTGATGGACATTCAGGTTGTTTCCAGTTTTTGTTACTACCAGTAAAACTGCTCTAATCTTATGCAAGTGTCTTTGTAAACAAATGTATTAGTCTCATGGGTAAATGCCTAAGATTGGAATTACTAAATTCATAGACAATAGTTTTCCATAGTGGTTGTACCAGTTGCTCTTAACTTCACCAATATTTGGTCTTTTTTATTTGAACCATGTGTGGAATAGTTCCTTGTTGTGATTCTAATTTCCTGAGTTTATTGAGCCATTAATGTACTTTTTTGGTGAAGCATGTGTTCATGTATTTTGCCCATTTTAAATTGGACTGTACTTTTTTTTTTTTGGTAATTTGTAATAGATCATTATATAATCTGAGTACACGTTTTTTCAGTATGCATTGCAAAAATGTTTTCTCAGTCTGTAGTTTTTCTATTAATTTTTATAATGGTACTTCCATCTTTTCTTGACAAGAGAGTTTCATTTTATGTTTATCTTTTTTTATATTTTCCCAGTTTTACAGCTCTCTCCATCTCTCACACTCTTCCCAGTGCTGAGACAATGGTTGGGCCCATGGCTGTTGATGGAAAGTCTATGTTTAAAGCCTGTGAGAATGCGTTATAGCAGTTCTCATGATGCAGACTTTGAGTTGGAAAAGAGGTTCCTAGAAGAGGTTTCTCATAGAGTGCAGGCCATGGGGACTCCCTGCAAGACAAGGAAAGTGTTAGGAGGAGAGAGACTGAGGAGAGTTAGCTGCATACACTTCTCCACTACTAATAATGTCTTTAAAAGATAGAATTATTTAATTTTGATTAATACAATTTATTAAATTTTAATTTATGCAATTTATTACATTTTGATCAGTGTAATTTATTAAATTTTTAAAATACACTTATGCTTTTTGCTTCCAATCCATGTGATTTCTGCCTACCTCAAAGTTACAATGATCTTCTCTTATACTTTCTTCTAGAAGTTTTATGATTAGAGGATTATATTTAGATCTTTCTTAATTTATGTTTATATCTAGAATAAAATAGAAAGTGAATATTTCCCCCATGTAGATGTCCACTTGTTCTATTAACATTTATTGAAAGGACTTTTCTTTCTCCATTCAATTAATTGGTGTCTTGATAAAAAGTAATCAATTGACTGCATATGTATGTGTGTACTTCTAGAATCCCTGTTCTGTTCCAGTGGTAGATTGGCTATCATTGCCTAGTTCTTCATTGTCTTAATTAAGTATATAGTAGGTATGAAATCAGATTGCATAAGTTCTTGAACTTAGTTCTTTTTGTAGAATTGTTTTGGTAATCTATGTTCTTTGTATTTTGTATAAATTTTTAAATCTCATTTTATAATTCCCAAAAAAAGACTGGAAGAAATTTAACAGGGATTGCATTGAATCTGTAAATTTGTATAGGGAGAATTAATGCATTAACAATATTGAGTCACCTAATTCATAAATATGATATAGTTTTCATCTGTCCTGTATTATTAATTTTTCTCAGTAGAATCTTCAAGGTACAGTATGGAGAATGTACTCACCTATCAATAAATATATTGACTGATATTTGGGGGTTTTGATGGTATTATAAATGTATTATTTTAATTTCACTTTCAACCTGCTGATTTTTGGGTATATGTAATGACTTTGTATTCTACACTTCTGCTAACACTCAATTATTAGCTCTATTGAAATTGTATTGACTCATAGTGCTTATTATGAACACAGCTCACCATGTTTACTATGCTAAATTCATTTATAAGTTCTTGTAGATTTTTTTGGTGAGAGATGGAGTCATGGAGTCATAGTGCTTTCTGTGTTCAAAATCATGTCATCTTCTTCAATCACTACACTTTTTGTGTTTGATTTTTTTGCCTCCAATATAACTGACATTGTTGCCTTGGGATCAATCTTAGGGAGAATGGATTAATGTTTTACTAGTGTGATGTCAGTCTTAGTGTTTTTGTTTGTTTTATTTTGTTATCCTTTATCCTTTATTTTGTTATCCTTTATTTGTTATCCTTTATCATATTAAGGAAATTTTCTTCAATTTTTAATATTTTCATAGGTGTTAAGTTTTGTCAACTGCTTTTGCTGCATCTGTTGAGAAGACTTTATTATTCTTCTCTTTTATTCTTTTGATGTGGTACTTACATTGATTTATTTTTTAGTGTAACATCAATGTCGCTTTCCTAGTGAATCCCCCTTGATCATGATTAATTATTCTTTTTAAATATTGCTAAATTTAATTTGGTAACATTTTATTAAAGATTTGTTGTGTCTAGATTTATGAGAAATATTGTTTTCTTATTTTCTTTTTTGGTTTATTTTTAACAGACTTTAGTATCCACATTATATCTGCTTTACAAAATGAGTTGGAAAGTATTTCCTTCTACTCTCTTTTCTCATTAACATATTTCTTCATTAATAGTTTTATATAATTAACTAATAGAGCCATCAGGAGCTAGGGTTTAAGATTTAATATTAAGATTTAAATATTTTCTATTTCTTCTTTTGATAGTTTGGTAATTCATTTTTTAAAAGAAATTTGTACTTTTTATCTAAGTTGTTCAAAATATTCTCTAACATTTGTAGGATTTGTAGTAATGTTTTTCATTTTTTGTATATTTGTATTTGTGTTTTTCATTATTAATCTTTCCAAAAGTTTATCAATTTATCTTTAAAAATTCAACTTTGACTTTTTAGTTTTTCTTCATTGGTTTTTTCTCTTTTCTATTCTATTTTGATGTATGCTATTATTTCTTTGCAGTTTCATTTCAATATGGGTTTGGCTTAGACATTGTTTTTAGCTTTTTAAGGTAGAAGCTTAGGCAATGGATTTTAGGCTTTAGTTTTATGGGGTTTCTGACATAAATATCTTAAACTTCCTCTAAGCACTTCTTTCATTGAATCTCACAAATTGGTTCTTGGATATTATAATGTGTTTACTTAATTTATATTGTTTACCTTCAAATAATATTACATAATTTTATATGTAAGACCTTACAACAATGTAATTCCATTTATCCCCTCTTACTTCTTGTGCTTTTCTTGTTTTATGTTTTATTTCTACAGATGTTATAAATTCCACAACACATAGTTATTTTCTACTTAATCAATAGTTTTTAAAATACACTTATTTGTGTGTTTATACAAATGTATATATGTGAAATGAAGTTATTAATACATAGCTCATATAGATTACCATGTATTCACCTATTCTGGTGCTTTTTAGTATTTCATCATGTCCATACTATGTCATTTACCATCAGTTTGAAATACTTCTCTGGCATTTCTTAAAATGCAGTCCTGCTAGAGGTGAATTCTTTCAGCTTTTACTTCCTGTGAGTTTTTAATTTAATTTTCCTATTTGAATGTTATTTCACTGAATATAAAATTCTAGGTTGACAAGGTTTTTCAGTACATAAAATATATGATTTTGTTTTTCTTCTGGTCTCCAGTGTTTCTGATGAGAAGTCAGTAGTAATTGTTCCTCTGTAAGCAATGTATTTTTCTCCCATACCTGCTTTTAAGATTTGAGAATGATCTTTATTATCCAGCAGTATGCCCATGACATTTTTAGGTATTTATTTCTTTGTACTTATTCTGCAAACTTACTGGTACTCTGAAGTACTTCAGGGCATTTTTTCCCCCAAATCTCTTTCCTTGTCCCCATTTTTGAGGAACTACAAAGCATTGAGTGAAGACCAGTGGGAAAGAGTAGGGGTGGAGGGGGTGGTAGTTCAGTCTCATTCCAAATTGGGGTTTGGGGGCTTTTCTGGATTCTAATCTGTCACACCAGCCCACACACAGCTGTTAGAACTTTGTTAAAATTAGTCTGTTTTCTCTTATCCCATGTATGGCAGATCCCTCCTCCTCCTCCCCCTTTCTCAGTCAGGACTGAGAGCTACTGTGGATCACTTCTCTCTTATGAAGGGCTTGGAGTTCAATTTATTTAGCTGCATTTGTGTCCTTGGCTCTTTAGTATTTTTTTAAATTATAATTATGAAACTTATCCAGATTGTTTGATTTTTCATGGTAAAAGAAAAGGTCTTTTGTAATTTCCTTCATCTGAACATTAAAAAGTGCATGTTGGATTTTTTTTAAACCATATCTCTCACCCATATCTGTCTTGAAAGAAGCAGAATAAGGACTTAGACTCTGAGATTACCAACATTTTATCAAAACTGTCAACATATGAAAAGAGACCATAACAGATCAAACTAAAAAATATTCTTCACTGTAAATGGCAACAGATCCATTAATTTTAAAAAAATGGTACTTCTCTGAACATTGGATCAAATTGTGCCCCCACTACACAACAGATTTACATATTAAAAACATTATAATTGCTCATACTGATTCCAATTTTTCATTAAGACACCATATAATATGGAAGTTAGAAGAAGGTGCAGGCTCTGTAGCTAGACCACCTGTCTAAAAACTGGCTCCTTCATGTTTTCACTGGGTGACCTCTGATAATGTGTTAACTGTGCTTATATTTTCTCATCTTGAACATAAAGATAATATTTCAAGTCTTTATTATTATTCAAGTCATATGCATATATAAGGCTCCAAGAAAAGTTCCTGGCACATGTTAAGTATTCAATAAATGTTATTGTGATGTTAACAATGATTTATCAGAAGCTTTATCAGAGTTATTACCATCATTTTTTATCACCTTCAGGCAAGTAGTCCAGTTAGAAAGATAGCACAGACTAATAAAGATGACATGAAGCAAACTGTTAACAAAATTTAAAAAGACCTCCAAAAACACTTAACTAGCATTTTTATGATTATCACCATACTCTACAAAAGTAGAAAAGTTTTACTGAATGATATGGCAGTACTTAAAGACTTATTTTGACCATATCCACCCATATATAGGACACAACTAACAACAAAGAATTCCAGATGCTGTCCTATCTGTACTTGCCTCTTATTACAGATGTTCCTCAACTTAATGAGCAAGAATAAGTCAAGAGTACATTTAATTGAGGAAGCAACCCAAGTGTCCATCAACCCATGAATGGATTAAAAAACTGTAGTATGTGTATACCAGAGTACTATTTACACATAAGAAAATATGGAGACTTTACATCTTTTTGTGTTTACCTAGATGAAGTCAAAACACATTCTTCTTAGTAAAGTATGTCAAGGATGGGAGAAAAAGTATCCAATGTACTTAATCCCAATATGAAATCAATATATAGAAAACTACACACCCAGGTGAAAGAAAAAAACACAAATATAGTCTAATGACGGGGAGGCAAGAAGAGAGGCAAGGAGGGCGGGTTATTGGTGAGATCTCACCTAATGTGCACAGTGTGAGGATGCTCAACAGGACCCCTGGGGGAAGGGCTCAGCTACAACTTGAACTTTACCTTAGAAATGAAAACAATGCAACCTAAACATTTGTACCCTCAGGTTAATCTGACATAAAAAATAGAGAAGAGATAGGGTACCAAAGAAAGAATAAAGGATGCTGTTTTTTCTTTAAAAAAAAAAATGCCTTTAACACACCTAACTTCTGGAGGAGAAAAGGAAATGTCATCCCAAAATATGACTCATTGGTATAAAGAGTATTTTGAAGTAAAGTCCCTTAGAGAACAACAGGCATTGGAAGGGAATTTCCTTCTATCTCCATTAAGACCAGAGAGACTCATAAAGAAGAACAATTGTCTCTCTTTCTTCTCTCCATCATCTCATTATCTATTGCAGGACATAAGATCAAGAATGCAACCAGAACTGGTCAAAAATAATATCTGTCTCTCAGGCTAATTTAATTTCCAGAGAGAATCATTTATAACTCCATCTGTTTCTCCCCTATGTACTCATTCTCCCAAGCATTTATTCAGCCTGTCCAGTAATCACAGATTGCCCCTTAGCAGAATTACCTTTATCTCCCATCTGCCCCTTCCCCTGTGAAATGAGGATATATAAGTATTTGGGTCTCATGGAATATTGGGCAATCACTCTGTGATTCTCCCCCTGCCCATGGCTACAGTAAAATACGTATAGTTTTTGTCTTAATAATTTGCTTTATTATGAGTTAATTTTTCAGCAATCCTTCCAAGAGTGAACAGGAAATTTTCCCTTTGCTCCAACACTTCCCATCAGAGCTTAGCGTAGCCTACCTTAAATACTCTCAGAAACTTTAATTAGCCTACAGTTGGGCAAAATAATCTAACACAAAACCTATTTTATAATAAAATATCTAATATCTTATGTAACTTATTAAGTACTGTGGTGAAAGTACAAAACAGAATGGTTGTATGAAGACCACCATAAAGTCAAAAAAATCATAAATTGAACCATTGTTAAGTCAGAATCCAAGTGTATAACTAAGCAGCAGGACCAAAAAAATTTTACATCTGTCCTTGTAATCTAAAGATTTTGCACTATAAAATTTACATCCTGAAATTTAGATGGTTCCAAAAATGACTGCTGTCTTCCGTAACTCAGAGCAAAGGTGAAGCCATTAAAATTGTACACCGTCTGGCATTTATTGCTCAGCTTTATCTCCTGAGGAGGAACAAAAGCCACAGGTAAAAGGATGAAAATATCTCTTGCTATATTTTCCCTCTAAAACTACTGCTTGTGATAAATTAGTAATAAAACACAAGAAGAATTTCTAAAAGGATGTGTTCCTCTTGGTGTTTAAAAGATAATATCACCTTAGAATTGAAAGATATTGTTCTAAACAGGGATAATGTTCTTCAATACTAGTTTTTCTTTT
>NW_003852692.1:157328-177442 GCF_000181295.1 Otolemur garnettii
TCACAGCTCACAGCAACCTCAAACTCTTGTGCTTAAGCAATTCTCTTGCCTCAGCCTCCAAAGTAGCTGGGACTACAGACACCTGCCACAACAGCCGGCTATTTTGTTGTTGTTGCAGTTGTCATTGTTTAGCAGGCCCAGGCTGGGTTGGAACCTGCCTGCCTCACTCAGTGTACATGGCCAGTGCCCTAACCACTTAGCTATGGGTGCCACCTAAAAGCCATTCTTAACCACCTGGTAGTTCATAAGGAAGCAGCTTCCAAACAGCTGGAACTCATTCAAGGAGTCAGGAGAGTATGCCATAAGTTTAGCAAGACCCTCAGCCATCATGGTTTCCCACCACCATTTGCCTTAGGAACCATAAGACTAATCTTTATTCATTCCTTTCATTTCTGTTTCTTTTCCTCATCTAATGAAGCCCAGACTGCTCAGGTCATTCCCTCATCCCCGATATGTCTTCCATAGGGAAGTGAGGGAATACTCTCCCTACCTTTTCTGCTATCTTTCCTGGTCTCCATGCCACTTGTAACCATCTTAATTACAATACGTTTATTTATTTATTTATTTTGTCTGTCTCTCCTTACTAGAATATGTTTTCTGAGAATAGAGACTTCAGGTGTTTTTTGATTACTGATATGTCTCCAGGGTTTAGAGCAGTGTCTGATACATAGAAAGCTCCTAAGTATTTGTTCAATTAGTGAGTGAATTTGTCCACTTTTGTTATAGTATAAATGATTTAGATGATTATTATTCCTGCATCTTTTCTTCAGTGGACAATCCCACAGGAGTTGGGCAGAGGGAAAGAGAAGAGAATCATAGTCAGAGTTGGGAGGATCCACCCCCTTTCATTTTACCTAAATTTAAGATATTTTTACCTGTGACGACCGAGGGTCTTTGGATCACTTCTGGACTTGATTAAAAGGTATGACTCCAAGCAAAATGTATGACCAAGGTTTGTGCACACATTAGGCCCTCAGTCTGGTATTTCCACACTAAACCCTAATTCTATCTTTTCTGGTGAAAGCAACCAAATAAATAGAGTCAAATATTTTCTTTTCTTTTTTTTAGAGACAGAGTCTCAGTCTGTCACCCTTGGTAGAGTACTATGGTGTCACAGCTCACAGCAACCTTCAGCTCTTGGGCTTAGGCAATTCTCTTGCCTGGCAATTTGGCCAGGTCTAGGTTCAAACCCACCACTGATGGTATATGGGGCCAGCGCCCTAATCACTGAGCCACAGGCACCACCCAGAGCCAAATATTTTAATGCAGGCAATATATACACCCCTAGGTAGGAAATATTCTAGAAAATTGAGAAAACACTTAATAAAAAACTACATGACAATACTAGAATCCAACTATAAGTCTGAACAAAGTCAGCACCTATAATGTGGTTGAGTTTTCACATTTATAAAATAAAAACAAGACAACCCACCCCCTCTGTCTCTCACAAGGATGATTTCCATCTTTATCAAATGTGATGATGAGAGTCTTCATATAGGGGAATATTATGGTTCTGAAACCAAAGCATAAATTATGATCCAAATGTCTGTCCTAAATCTTGGAACCACTTTGGCTTCTCCCCTTCTCCCATCCACTACACCAAATCTGTTGCCAAGACTTCTCACTCTCAGTGGCATAGAAATTATCTCAACAGTGTTCTCATCATTTTCCTGGTGGCCACTGTCCTACCCAGAGGGAGGGTAGGAGCATTTGTCTCTCTCACAGACTTTCAAATGCTTTTTCTGTCTCTACTGCCTCTTCTCAAATCCTTCCTCAGAGCTGCCAAAATTACCTTCTAAAACAAACAAGTCATCATGTCACTTTCTTGCTTAAAAATCTGTAAGTTTCCACAATGATCTCCCACATTACTTTCATAATTAGAAAAAAATTGAAAGAAACACTCCCACTGATTTTTATTTATCAAGTTACAGAGAATGTTTCATACCCATTCCTGATGTGTCTATATTATAAAGAGAGGTCAACTAATAGAATTCTATGTCCATACTTCCCCTGAAAGAGTGAAGCCATCAGTGTGATCTCAGAGGAAGGACAGGACATCGCCTGATGCAGCCTCATCCCAGATTTGCCCTCCAATGGAGACCACAAATTCTGGATAGCCCCTCCAAGATCCAAAAATTAAGTTTAATGGACTTCCCCAAAGGGAAGAGATCTACCACATTCCATACCCCTGGAACGAGTTGTCATGTCAGCTTAATTCCAGAATTCAAGTAGGAAGCTTGGTTCTTATTCTAAGGTACATTCCTCCTATTTAGTGTCTGTCTGTCTCTGTCTTTATCTCTGTCTCTCTTTCTCTCTCTTTCATTCTCTCTTTCATTTTCTCTCTCTCTCATGAAGGTGATATTTTTTCCTTAAGCTTTTCTTTTGGTCTTATTTCCCAATTGTCTAAAACTGGGAAGAAAAATGCTATATATTGAGTAATGATAGTTACTATATAAGTTTATATATTGTACATAAGGTTTTCAGAAAAGCTCCTGGTATATAAGTCTTCAACAAATGATGTTATTATGATTTGTCAGGAGCTTTATCTGAGTTACTATCATCATTCATTATCACCTTCAGGCAGATAACCCAGTTGGAAGGATGGAGAGCACTTTAAATTGAGTTCATATTCACAGGTCGAGAATTCTAATTAACTGGCAAGATTGACACATCCTGGTGAGGGATCTTCTCCTTTTTCTGCACTATTAAGCTGCTCCTGTAGTCTTGGGCACAATTCAGTACTGAGTTCTGAGATTATAACTTCTCCTGAAACTATTGCTTTAGGAATTAAGGACTACCTTTTCAATTTCATAAGTATAACTAGTTCTGGGCTAATTAAATATGTCCAGTGAACTCTTGGTCTCTTGAAAGGTGGGGCTTCTGGGAGATTTTGAATTCATTAAACCAAAAATAACTCTGACATCCTGAAGGAACCACATGAGCTCCAAGCAAAGACATCTTGATCAGGGAGATAACTAAAGAAATTGCATATCTCCAGGCATCAGGAACTTCTGCTGGGAAAATAAAATCTTTCTAAGCATGATTTTTCCAAAATAGACTATGGGACTTTAACATTCATATTTGGAGATTATTCCATGTTGCTGGAATTTTATTGTTGGAAAATCTTTAAAACTTTACTGTAGAAATATCTTAATTATGTGATTCAGTCTCATTGCCAGCCGACCTTTGATAGGCTGTGTTAGACAATATGGCCAAGCTAATTTGGATGGGAAACACAATAGGAAACATATGTTCGCTTCTGGGAATGGTTTGGCCTTAGATATTTAATGAATATTCTGATTAATTTCAAATTCTGGGGACAAAACACAGTCTGATCACCAGAAACCAAGGAGGATACCCACAAGGAACAGTGCTGGGTATTACAATAAGAGTTCCAGAAAAGGACTAACAACACTGTCTGGAGAAAACACTGATTTATTTCCCTCAATGCGAGAGCCTTTCTCTTTTTGAACATTTGCTTAATGGTTAAGTTCAATGAGTAAAATGAAAACAGAAGAAAAAGGAGCTACTGAACTTGACGAGAAACACCGCTTCGCTCCTGCTACTGCTGTCTTCTGGAGGCGCAGAATTAGTATAACTCTGACCCTTTTCATCCGTATGTTTTTCTAGTGTTGTGTAGATCTATATGATGGATAAATTTGGAGAAAATAGTTGGAAAAGCTTGACCCAATTAAGTACTACTTTTATCTTAGAAGAGAACTTATTCATGAATCACTTGACATTGAAAGTTAAGCAGAGGCTTATTCTTGCCAGGGGTAGACCTATCCTACTCTTGTTCAGTTCAGGCCCATTGACGCTTCTACATGTTCAGCATGTTGCACCTGCTGATCTTACTCCATCTTTACCCACTGTTTTATTGCTCACATGGTTCAGAACCCAAATAGGCAATAGAGACCTCTTTATCATGGCCTCAACATTTTATATTGCCTTTTATTCATTCTACCTCCTAACAAGTCTTAAATATTACTTGCTGCCCACACTGCCCTAAACAGTCTCCTCATTTTTTCATGCTCTTGTTCCCATTATTGTCTCTTCTAGAATATTCTTATGTTTAGTCTTTACATGTTTAAAAAATTTTCTCATGCTTCAAAACCAATTTACATACCTCCTTGTCCCAGATAAGCTATGTGACCTCAGAGACATTGTCTTTTCATTTACAACTGTATCTCTAGTACCTAGGATAGTGCATGGCATGTATTAGATCACTAAATACTTTTTAAATGGCTAAAATAAAATTATGTTAATCTTAGAAAAGACTCAGTTGTCAGTTCTAAGATAATTCATTCTTGCCTTTAAGGTGTGCCACAAAGGAGACCTTAGGTATGCTGTGAAAATTTTTACAGATTATTAATTAAATTATTTTCAAAAGAAGTTCAAAGCATATTAAGAACAGTAAGTATTCTTTTATTAATTCTCTTTTTTTTTTTTTTGATCATCATAATTTAAGTGTGCCAGGAAGGTTAAACTATAGGTTCAAGTGTGTGGTGAGATAAAAAAGATTGAAAAACACTGGTCTAAGGGATAAATAAATAATAGTAGCAATTACTTTCTTCCTTAAAGTGTGATTATTTTATATGTGGGCATCCTGTCCCCAAATAAATCCTAACCTCCTTGAATAAGGGCAGAATTTTGAATGCATTACATACTGTAGAAAATGTGTATTCACACATTTGTGAGTGTATTCAGTAGCCACTGAATATATAAATGAATTTATCAATTGTTGAATTTTGTTCTCCAAAACTCTGAGGTTCCATGAAGGAACAGCCTCAGTCAATGCTGTAACAGATGTGACAATTCCCTTCTCTACCCCATGCTACAAGTCAACATAAGACTCAACCTAAGTCACAAATGAGATCTAAGGATGAAAAGATTAATCTAAGTTGCTTTCTAAAAGTTTGTGGTGGGAGGCTAAAACATGCTAACTGGATTCTGTAATGCCTAATCCCACTTTCAGGAAGCTTAATTACATACACTCTTAAGTCCACATAGTGAGTAATTTTCTCTCCCTGAGTCAGTATTCCTTCCCTGTAAGTATGTGATGATTTGCATGGTGCTGTCCATGGCCAGGCACCAATGGTGACCCATCTGGAATTATGATAAAATCTACTTTTACTATTCCTCTTTGTGTAACTTATCAAAGACAGAGTGATTTGAAGAACTAAGCCATACAGATATCTGAGATCTTACGAGGTAGCACATAGGAAATTTGGGGGGTTTATATACTTCAACATGTTCTTTTAAAGTGTTAGTCTTCAGGTCCCATCTTTTTAAGCAAGCATTTCATAGAATAGAGCTGAATTTGACTAAATATGCTTTAGAGTTTGACCATATTTTCAGATAAAATTGTAGCTACTTTACTTTTTAAAAATTGTTTTTATTTTCAAATTAATCTGATTTTGAATAAGACAAGGATGCCCACTATCACCACTTCTATTCCATACTGCACCGGCTATCCTATTTAGGGCAATAAGAGACTTCATGCTTAATTTGAGATGGAGCATAGATCCAAATGTAGAAAAGTTTTAAAGTTATCTGCATGATTTGGGATAAAAACACTTTGGGGGGGGGCAGGAGACAATTATAAGGAGGACTTTACCTAACAAATGCAATCCATGTAACCTGGTTCTTTATACCCCCAATGAATACCCAACAATTTAAAAAAAAAGTAGAAAATAGGATTTTTAAAAACCCATAAAGGAAAACATTAACAAATTGGACTCCCTGAAAATTAAGAACTTCTTTTCATCAAAGAACACCATTATGGAGTGAGAAAGCAAGGCACATCTTAGGATAAGATGCTTATAACACATAGAAAATGCATATCCGGAGTATATAAGAACCTACGAAGCAAAAAGAAAAGGCAGACAATCTGACAAAGAAAAATGGTAGGGACTTGAACAGGCACTAAAAAATAAACAACATATAAATAACCCACAAACATGTTCTGCAACTTTGGAATGACTGTCTCAGGGACCTGCAAGCTATCTCTTCTAAATATAATCATCAAGGAAGATAGTACCATGTGTCCCAGTCTCCATAAGTGGCTAGAAGTCTACCTTCCACAGGTGCCAATCAGCAAACACTGAAGAACTAATCACATTGACCATCCTTTCCCCAACATCCTCCTTTCCACTACCCTGTGCCAATGCTTAAAAACTCTTCTGCTTTTTCTTCCACCAGAGCTCAGTTTAATCTCTCTCTTCTGCAGCAATAGGCTTGAGTAAGTCTGTCTTGCTTATTTGACCTCATCCACTTCAATTTGTCTTTGACACTTTGCTCCTCTGAAGTATGAGGTCTGGGCTGGGGATCTCTGGTCACCAGGTGGCTAATGCCATCACTGTCAAGGGCTATTCCCAAAGGTGACCTATCTCAGGGGACATGGGCATTGCAGCAATCTCAAACTTGAAGACATTCCTTAAAATTAGACTGATACTAGTTAGATTTTCAAAAAAAAAGAAAAAAAAAGGTCCAAGTTAAGTGGTTTTCTTTCTTTTTTTTTTTTTTTTGCAGTTTTTGGCCGAGGCCAGGTTTGAACCCACCACCTTGGTATATGGGGCTTGGCACCTTACTCCTTTGAGCCACAGGCACTGCCGCAAGTTAAGTGGTTTTCTTTCCAGATGGTCAACAGATGTGCTAATTCATATTTCCTAATAAAAATGACATAACTATAACATGTAAACAAATCAAAAAATACCTTGCTGGAGAGAGAATTTTGAGTTCAAAACCAAAAACCAAGAAAGCCAACAATCAACTCCATTCTACACAGAAATAATATCTTTTGTGAGCTTTTTAACTGGATAGAGATATTTCAATTCACCAATATAAAGAAAGCCTACATTTGTGGAGGGGGGTATATTCATCCTAGAAATGTCATAAATAATCATAAATTATCAAAATGGCTAGCCAATTTCACTGAGAATAAGAAGAAAAAGAAAGTATTTTCAAGTTAGTAAAATGAGAATTATGAGCTTCTAAAGAAAGAGATAAAGAATAACAGAGGCAAGAAAATAATAAAGTCTTCTTAGTTTTTATTTTAATTTTTGATTGATAATTTTTAGAAATGTAAATGACAGAGAGGGGGAAAAATGAGCAAGTCATCCTATGAGAGTTAAACAACCAACCAACAGATGGTACCAGCACAGCTGTTTATGTTATAAATAGTCTGAAGCTATATGTACCATAGAAATGTCCCCATAATCACACCTATGGTGCATAATGCAAGGGTACATGTCAAATCTATTAAGTAAAGAGTATAAATGTCTTAACACAATAATTAAGTAAATGAGATGAGGTATATAGTAACCAGTGTGATGTAAGCATTCCTAATTCTATATGAAATCAGCACATGTACCCCATAAATGCATTAATGTATACATGATCTATGTGTTTATAGTTTAATAAAAAAAAGAACAAAAGAAATGTCCCCATAAAGCTTCTTGACAATAGAATTATGGAGGATTTAAGATGACAAATTCAAGGACTCCTATTGTAAAACTCACAGTATTTCCTGAGCCTGAAAAACTGGTAGGACAAAGGATTTGTTAAAGTCTTAACACATTGTTGATAGGTCAGGAGTTACCTGGTAACAAGGACAGTTTCTATATAAAATTGCCAGTCAATAATGTATTAATGTTGGTTAGAAAGTAATCCAATTTATTTTTTCTCTTAGGTGTTTTGAAGATTCTTACAGATTTGGATCATTCTCTAAACCCCTGTAGTGGACAGAGTGGATAGTCAACAGGGAGTTCAGTTGGAAAATCCACTGTTCCAAGTCAGGAAGTGTTTTTCATTTCATTTTGTTTTTTGTTTTTTAAAATTGAGGCAGTCTCACTATGTCACCTCAGTGTGCTGTGGTGTCACAGCTCAGCAATTCTCTCGCCTCAGCCTCCCAGGTTGCTGAGACTACAGGTACCTGCCACAACACCTGGCTATTTTTCTGTTGTTGTTGTTGTAGTTGTTGTTGTTGCAGTTGTCATTGTTGCTTAGCTGGCCCAGGTGGGCTGGGTTTGAACTCGCCACCCTCGGTGCATGTGACTGATGCCATAACCACTGTGGTACAGGTGCCAAGCCACCACATCAGGGAGTTTTCAGATTCCTGTTAGGAAAAGATTACTAGTATTTTAAAATCCGAAAATTACCATAGATTCAGACAGTTTGGTATTGCCCTTAGGCTATGGCAGAAGGGGCCTTTGTCCCAGGGAGTGTCTTTCATAAAGTATTTGAAGTCAGTTTCTGGTATCTGGAATGGATGTATAGAGGCACTGGGCTGGGTACCCTGAGCTCTAATCCATTTATTTCCCTCAAGGGACTCTCTCATCTTCTACCTTCCGACAAAGGTCCTGAAAAGTTCCAGGACTTGTGCCTGTAGGCTCATCCTGGGGTTCCATGGCCAGTCTTCTTTGAGGGGAGCAGGGGCTGGAAGGCAGATCACTTCTGTTAACTGGAGGGGTATTTCTTTTGTAGGATTGAGATTAGACCCATAGTATGATGCTGACACATTGATTTAATGTGACTCAAATTGTTTCAAGAAGTAAACTTTGAATCATAAGCAGAAACATTAAGATGCAAATAGACATTCAAATGACTCACAAACATGTCCTATCTTCAGAAACATGACAGAAACATCATTGTCACCAGGAGCACTCAAAGACCTATAATATGGCTCAGACAGACATCACCGCAAAGGTCATCTTCATAGCTGTACTTTGGCAGTGTCTCTATGTGTTGACGTTTTCCTGTTCATGCAGTAAGGACTTGTCCCTGGACCAGAGTGACCTGATCACTGTAAGACCACTATATGGTTGACCATCAATCAACTGGCTACCCTAAAGGAAGACTCCAATGTGTCCCCCAAATCTGTTTCAATTGATTTCATTTGAATTGCTAACTAAATTCACTTCAATTTTTTAAATTAAAGAATCCATATTCATTGTATGTATAAATTCAGAAAAAAAAAAAAGAAAGAAAAACACAAGGAATGAGCAAGGGGAAAAAGAAAATTCTTCAGGGGGAAACCTGAGAGAAATTAGCTAAATAATTACACAACTGGCTTAAACACTGAGATGTAAGGGAGCCCTGAGACTGAAAATAATGTTTCAGGAATCATTTGCAGGTTTAATAAAGATTATTTCTGCATGGTGAAATCAATTTAGGAAGAGCTGGAAACTTCTGACAGGTAATAGCCTTTAGACTATACCTTAATCTCCTGAGGAAAGTAGCTTTTGAACTATTTATCATCAAAGTGAGAAAAGTGGGAGAAAATGCCCTATGGGTGTAATAACCTAGGTTATGTGACTCCTTGGCTTTCTCCTTTCTCCCATTTTAGATTCAACAGAAGCTTGCCACCCTATACAAGATAAAGGGTTCATAAAGCATCTTATAAACAGCTCTCACAGCTATTTTCTGCAGCCTGGCATCCTCTTTCCTTTTCATTTCTTTTAAGCCCAAGCCAAAAAAAAAAAAAAAAAATTATTCCTGAACACTTTACTGAGAAGTTACCTGCTCTGGCTGGTAAGCATCCCTCGAAGTTACTATGCTGTGTAATTAGGCTCAATACAGATAGCAGAACTAAGATCGTTTGTATTATAGGGATTTAATTATGGGATTTCTTTCTCTTTTACCTAGATATAATATGTATGAGTTCTTCTAATTTTCAGATCAGATGGATCAGTTCTCCTTCTATTCTATGCCGAGAATGGAAAAGAACACTTCCTGACCCAGATACAATAAAAACAAATTATTTCAGGCAGTGTGCTTTTTATAAAGAAAAAAGTTATTAATGAATACTAATTCATTAATATAATACCAATTTTTAAAAGTCTGAAAATGCCAGAGAAACATTTAGAGAACACACACAGAGATAGAACCGATGTCTATTTTATTACCCCTTACAATTCACTATACTTGTGTAGTCTAATGCTGGTGTTCAATTTCTGAAGCTTTTTTTTTATACTCTCTATGTGTTCCCTCAAAATAAATCCCACGGAAATCAAACATAGCTTGTAACTTGGAATATACATATTTGGGGATCGCAAGACAACTTACTATCATTTCAAGTTAGCAGAAGTCACTCTAGTTACAAACTTAAAACTAGAACATGTAAGGTCAGGCGTGGCGCACACGCCCATAATCCTAGCAGTCTGGCAGGCCGAGGCAGGTGGATTATTTGAGCTCAGGAGTTGGAGACCAGCCTGAACAAGAGCAAGATCACGTTTCTGAAATACTATCTGAGCATTATGGTGGGTGCCTGCAGTCCCAGCTACTCGGGAGGCTGAGGCACGAGTATCTCTTGAGCCCAAAATGTTTCTGTGAGCTTTGACTCCACAGCATTCTAACAAGGGTATCAAAGTTAGACTCTATCTCAAAAAAAAAAAAAAATGCAAAAAATCTATTGCATACTATAAGCACTATGTTTTCTCTTTTATATCCCCAAAACAACTCTCCTAGTATTTATAGAGCAAAATATTATTAATATTTGAACTTAACGTTCCACTCTTTGTATAAACTCCAACATTACCTTTTGGTGGACGTAATAATAACTGGCAATTACAGGCTTTGCATTCCCACTCTTATGTTTTTATTTTGGTGGACTGTGCAACACAGAGACTAGAATTTTACTGGTGTGTTCAGCAGAGGAAATTTAAAGGGGGCATCAGATGCCCAATGGGGAACAAGGAAGAGGTATAGAATGAAAACATTGCTACTTTGACCCCCACTCCCACATTCTAATTCTACTACATTTTCGGTAAATTATCTATGTATTATTGGTTCAGTTTGGGGGATGCACTGAAGTTCCAAGTTTGCCTCAGTGACAAAAGCTGATAAGAGCTGAGTTGTTGGTAGCTTCCCCGCATCATTGGGGGGTACAGTGTTGTAAACATAATGGTGGAGATATTCCCAAGGAATAATAAGACTGTGAAAAAAAGACACCTAATCTCTATAAATAACAAATGCTATCAATACATGAGGGGAAAAGACTGGCCAAGGGGCACTTACCCCCCTCTATGGTTTTTAATGACCTTTATGTCTCTTTGTACCCATATGCCCATCATTTAGCTCCCACTTATTAATAAGAATATACAGTGCTTCACTTGGAATAATAGTCATCAGTTCCATCCAAGTTGCTGCAGATGACATCAGTTCATTACTTTCTGTGGCTGAATAGTATGCTGTGGTACTCTCTTGTATTTCTTCAGTCTTAATATAGAAATGCTACTGACTTGTGCACATTGGTTAGAACCCAAGACTTTCCCAATGTATTGTCAATTCTAGGAGTCTTTAGGTTTTTCTAGGTAAACGATCATATCATCAGCAAACAAGGATAGTTTGACCACCTCTTTCTTGATTTAGATGCCCTTTATTTCTTTCACTTGCCTGATTGCTCTGGTTAGGACTGCCAATAATAGTAAGTTGAACAAAAGTGATGAGACCCTTGTCTTGTTATAATTCCTAGAGATAATGCCCTCAACTTTTCCCCAGTCAGTATGCTGTTGGCTGCAGGTTTGTCATATATGGATTTTATAATTTTGAGGTATATTGTTTCTATGTCTAATTTGTTGAGGATTTTTCTCATAGAAATTGCTGGATTTTATCAAATACTTTTTCTGCATCTATTAATATGATCATATGATCTTTATGATCTTTGCTTTTCTTTCTATTTTTATGATGCATCATGTTTATTTATTTTCATATGTTGAACCACCCTTGTATCCCTAGAATGAAACCCATTTGATCATGGTGAATTATGTTTCTGATGTACCTGATAAATTTGATTTACTAGTATGTTGAAAATTTTGCATCTATGTTCATAATAGATACAGGTCTTTTGTTTGTTTGTTTGTTTTGTTTTGTTTTTTGGTGTGTGCATTCTTGGCTTTAGTATCAAGGTGATACTGGCTTCATAAGACAAGTAAGAGAGGATTCCCTCCTTCTCAATATTATGGAATAGTTTCTTTATGATAAGTACCAATTCTTTATTGCCCTAGTAGAATTTAGATGTGATTCCATCTGATCTGTGGGTTTTTGTTGCTGTGAGATTTTCTTACTACTACTTCAGTATTGCTGCTCATTATTGGCCTATGAAGGCTGTCTATGTCTTCCTGAATCAAATATGGGAGATCTCATGTTTCCAGGAATTTATTCATTTAGTCTAGGTTTTCCAGTTTATTTGCCTTGAGATTTTCATAGTATTCATGGATGATATTTTGAATTTTGATGGCATCAGTTGTAATGTCTCCTTTCTCTTGACTATTCTTGATCTTAGCCAAAAGACCAAGAAGTAATTCCTTTTTCATTTCTGATTGAGTTTATTTGAGTTCTTTCTCTTCTATTTCTGGTTGATATGGCTAGTGGTCTATTACTTTTATTTATCTTTTCAAAGAACCAAGTTTTGGTTTCATTAATCATTTGAACCGTTTTTTTGTTTCAAGGTTGTTTTTCTTTTATTTCTTATCTTTTTTATACATTTTTATTGCAGAATATTATGCGAGTACAAAGGTTTTGGTTAAATGAATTCCTTTTGTGCAATTTGAGTCAAAGTTGTAAGAGTTCTCATCACCAAGATAATGCGTATTGTATTGATTAGGTGTGAACTTACCATTTCCTCCACCCTTCTCCCACCTGCTTGGTTTCCATTGAGTTTTACCACCATAGGTTAACATATATGTTTATTGATTAGTTCTGCTTTAATAATGAGTATATGTGGTGTTTGTTTTTCCATTCATGTGACACTTCACTTAGAAGAATGGTCTTCCATTTTATCCAGGTAGTGACAAAAGGTATTAATTCATCATTTTTTTTATGGTAGAGCAGTACTCCATAGTGTATATATACTACATTGTATTAATCCACTCATGAATAGATGAGCATTTGAGTTGGTTCCACATCTTTGTGATTGTGAATTGTACTGCACAAACATTTACATGCATGTGTCTTTTTGATAAAATGACTTTTTATTCTTTGACTAAATACCCAATAGTAGAATTGTTGAATCACATAGTAGGTCTACTTTTAGTTCTTTGAGGTATCTCCATACTATTTTCCATAGAGGTTGTACTAGTTTGCAGTCCTACCAGCAATGTTAAGTGTTCCTTGCACTCTGCATCCACGCCAGCATTTATTGTTGTGGAACTTTTTGATAAATGTCAGTCTCACTAGAACTAAGTGATATCTTATTATAGTTTTGATTTGCATTTCCCTGATAATTAGAGAGGTTGAGAATTTATTCCTATGTTTATTGACCATTAGTCTATCATCTTTTGAAAAGCTTCTGTTCTTTTGTCTACCTTTAAATGGGGTTGCTTGAATTTTGTCTTGCTGATTTTATTTGACTTTTTTGTAGATCTGGCTATCAGCCCTTTATGGGATGTATAGCATGCACATATTTTCTCCTATTCTGTAGGTTGACTAATCACTCTATTGATTATTTGCTTAGCTATACAAAAGCTTTTTCATTTAATCAAGTCCCATTTGTTGATGCCATGATTACCTTGGGAGTTTTCTCCATAAATTCTGTCTATGCAAAATGGTTTTTGAAGATTTTCTTCTAGAATTCTTATAGTTTCATGCCTGAGGTTTAAGTCTGTTTATCCATCATAAATGAGTAATGAGTAGTACAGATCATGTTTCAGTCCTCTACATGTGGTAGAGGTGCTTTACCAGCACCAGTTATTTAACAAGGATTCTTTTCCACAGTGTATGATTTATGTTTTGTTAGAGATAAAATGGCAGTATGAGGATGGTTTTATATCTGGGTCCTCTGTTCCTAACCATAGGTCTTCACTTTTGTGCCAGCACCATGTTATTTTGGTTACCATAGCTTTGTAGTATAGCTTGAAGTCTGGTACAGTGATGTCTCCCAATTTATTCTTACTGCTTAAGTTGTTATGTCTATTTGAGGTCTTTTCTGGTTCAATACATAGCATAGAACTATTTTTCCTAGATCTGCAAAAAATGATGTTGATATTGGTGTTTTCATGGGGATTGCATTGAATCTATAAATCAATGTGGATAGTATAGCTATTTTAATAATGTTGATTCTACTGATCCATGAGCATAATATGTTTTCCATCTGTTTACATCCACTGCAATTTCCTTCCTCAGTG
This sequence comes from Otolemur garnettii, assembly GCF_000181295.1. Lineage (NCBI taxonomy): Eukaryota > Metazoa > Chordata > Mammalia > Primates > Galagidae > Otolemur > Otolemur garnettii. The sequence goes on from NW_003852692.1 coordinate 171,452, forward strand.
TTTCATTTCTCCCTGCAAAGATCTTTGATCTCTTTACTTAAATATATTCCCTGGTATTTCATTCCCTTTGTTGCTATTGTGAACATTGTTGAATTTTTCTATGATTTTCAGCTTGACTATTGTTAGTACATACGAATGCCACTGATTTGGGTACATTGATTTTGCTGAATTTATTTATCAATTCCAGGAGTCTCTTGGCAGAATCTTAGAAGTTTTCTAGATATAAGGTCATATCATCATCAAAGAGTGATAGTTTAACCTCTTCTTTTCCTAGTTGGATTCCCTTAATTTCCTTCTCTTATCTGATTTTCTATCTTGTACTTCCAGCAATATGTTGAATCTAAGTAGTGACAGTGAGCAACCTTGTCTGGTTTCTATGCTAAGCAGGAATGCTTTCAATTTTTCCCTGCTCAGTGTGATATTGGCTATGGTTTTATTATATATGGCTTTTATAATTTTGAGGTAAGTCCTGGCTATGCCTATTTTGTTAAGTGTTCTTAGCATAAAATGATGCTTAATTTTGATAAATGCTTTTTCTGCATCTTTTGGGAGGATCATTTGGTCTTTATTTTTGCTTCTATTTATATGGTGATTAACATTTACAGATTTGCATATGTTGAAACATGTTTGCATCTCTAGGATAAAGCCCATTTGGTTGTGGTGTTTTTTATTTTTATTTTTTATTTTTTTCATATGCAGCTGAATTCAGTTTGCTAGAATTTTATTAAGAATTTTTGTGTCTATAGTCATAAAGAATATTGATCTGTTGTTTTCTTTTTTGTTGTTGTTGTGTCCTTTCCTAGCTTTCATATTAAGGTGATGCTGGCTTCACAAAATGAGATGGGAGGATTCCTTCATTCTCAATGTTATGGAACAATTTCTGCAATATAGGTAGTAGTTCTTTGTGGCTCTGGTAAAATTTGGGTATCACACCATCCAGTCTGAGACTTTTCTTGCTGGAAGACTTTATTGCTGCTTCAATTTTGATCCTTGATATTGGTGTGTTCATGAATCCTATTTCTTCCTGATTGACTGTAGAGAGATTGTATGTTTCTTAGAATTGTCTATTTCCTTCATATTTTTAAAAGTATATAAAAGTATTTTTATAGTCTTCAGAGATGATTCCATTTTATTTAGTTCTGCTCTGAATTCTATTATTATGTTTATTCTGTTGTCTTTTTGTTTGGTTATTCTTCTTTTTCTAGTTCCTTGAGAGGTGACGTTAAGTTGCTAATTTGTGATCTTCTTGTCTTTTTGATATAAGCATTTATAGCTATGAATTTTCCCTTTTGGACTTCTTTTTCTGTATCCCAGAGATTTGAAAAACTTGTGTCCTTTGTTGTTCAGTTTAAGGAATCTTCTGATTTCCATCTTAATTTCTTTATTGACCAAAGGATTGTTCATCAATGCATTGTCTAATTTTCATGACTTTGTGTAGATTTGAGTGTTCTTCTGGATTTGATTTCTAGTTTTATTCCAATATAGTCTGAGAAGATACATGGTATTATTTCAGGAGGTTTTTGTTTTGTTTTGTTTGTTGAGCAAACATTGGGCATTTCCTGTAGGACAGATCTAATACTAAACATTCCTTAAATGTTTGCTTATTTGGAAATTCTTTATTTCTCCATTATTTGAGAAACATTTTTGTAATACAAAATTCTTGGCTGGCAATTGTTATATTCAAGAAGATTGATATTGAGGCCCAAATCACTTCTGGCTTGTTGATGTCTCATGGTAAGTCTTCTATTAACCTGATGTGTTTTCCTTTGCAGATTATTTACTGATTTCACCTTACAGCTTGTAAAATTTTCTCCTTCATTTTGACTTTGATTAGGATGATGACGATTGCCTTTGTGATGTCTTATTTGCTATGAATCTTCCTAGTGTTCAATGATCATCTTTTTTCTGGATTTCTGAATCTCTGGTTATACCAGGGAAGTTCTCCTCAACAATTCCCTTGAATATATTTCTATGCATTTTGATTTTTCTTCTTCTCCCTCCAGGATATCTATAAATTTGTTTAATAGTCTCATGTTTCTCCAGGTGATCATTCATTCTTCTTTATTCTTTTCTCCCAACTTTGACTGAGTGGGTTAATTTGAAAGCCTAAGATTATATCTTCTGCCTGATCTGTTGTTGAAGCTGTCTGCTACATTCTGTAATTCCCTAGATGATTCTTTCATTTCTTTAAGTTCTGCTATACTCCTAATGTTATCTGTGTCTTTAGTGAGTTTTTCATATTTTTCACTGTGCCCTGAAATTTGAATTGTGTGTGTGTGTGTACTGGTTTTCAACTTTCTCTTTAATCCCATTATTTTATTTGCCATACATATCCTGAATTACATTTCTGACATTTCAACAATTTTGGTTGGGGTCTTTTGCTATGGATTTATTATGATCCTTTGAGAATATTAAACCAATTTGTTTCTTCATGTTGCTAGAAATCTTTTGATGGGTTTCTCCTTATCTCAAACCTCTTCTCTCAGCTTCAGAGTATCTCTGAAGACTGGCTGTTTGGGGGCTGAAAAGTGCAAAATTGCATCTTTTCCAGTAACTAAGACCAGAGCTAGTGGGACTCCAGTGTGCCCACTCTCTAGTGCAATGTTACTTGACAATGTGCAGAAGCTCCCAGATGAGTTCAGAGTCCTGCTATGGTGGAGGTACTCCCTCACAGCCTAGGTTACAGTGTTTACCGGAGGACTGCAGAGCCCCGGGAATTTATCCTCTGACCCTTTCCCACATATGAACTCTTCCCCCAGGTGCCTTCCAGTTTTGCCAAGCTGATCACCCTGCCTCTCTCTCCACCCACTTTGGGTGTCTCTAGTCACTTCTCTGGTGATTCTTAGTGCTCCTTCTGAAATAGCCTATCTGCAGTTGAACCTCTCCCTGCCACCTTTGATCCTATCCTTGGGAGTGGTGAATGCAGGCTGCTTCCAGTCTGTCATCATGGCCCTACCCTCAACGTGTACTTTGAATTAGGCCTTGGTGGTTTGCAGAGTTTTTATTTTTGTTTTTCAAAATATGTAGATTAGTCATGGACCAAATGTAGAAAGGGCATCATGAGAGATGATAAGTATGATAAGCAGATGATTTACTCAGGGGACTGGATTAGTTTACTGAAAGACCCTAAGGATAGGAATGTAAGTGAAGACCTGGGCCCACCTGATCAGGAGGCTAAAGGAGTGTCAGAGTATCATGGGTGTCTGAGCAAACTCACTGTGTTTTGAAAAGAGAGGACAGCTTCACGTGCTAGGGCTGCCACCACAGACTGGGTGGCTTACACAGTAGTAATTTATTTCTCACAAATCTGGAGGAAAACAGTCTGAGATTAAAGGGTAGGGTCAGTACCTCTCTTCTTGACTTACACATGGTCATCTTCTCTCTGTGTCTTCTCATAATCTTCTCTGTGTCATAATTTTTTCTTCTAATAAGAACACTATCATATTGGATTGGGGTCTATCCTAATCATCTTATTTTAACTGAATTACCTCTTTAAAGATACTATCCAAATACATCCTCATTCTGTGATACTGAAAATGAAGACTTCAAAACAAGTTTTGGAAGGATACAATTCAGTCCAAACTAGGCAGTTAGGTTCTGCCTGAATTTTACGAATCTTTCTCCTGAGATTAAACTAACATTCTTTTCTTCTTTAATTTTATGTAAATGAAAAAGAAAATTAAAGAATAGATTCCTAGGTAGAGTGACTGGTGTGAACAAAATTACAAAGAAAATGAAAAGATGTATATACACAGCTTCCGGAGATAGTGAGTAAACCCTGAACAAAGGGTTCAAATATAAGAAAAACAACCCCAGTAGGAAAAGATAGATGAAGGACAAACTTGTGGCCAGGTTTGAATACAAGTCTGACATGTGGAATTGGTCAAAAGGAAACTATGAATTATTTTTTTTAATTAGAAGAATACCAAGAACAAACAGCTCTTTTTGAACCTTAAATTGAGTGCATCCTGTATGTGGGCTACTGTGAAAAAGGAATGCAATTTCACAGAAAAAGAAAAACCAGGTGATGAGTACTTGAATAAAATGACATCTATGGACATGGGGGATGGGGACAGTGCTTAGAAAATTAAAGAGAAAATGAGAAAACAATAGGACAAATTTAAGAGCAAATCAGAACCAAAGAACTAGTGAGAAGGAAGAATAAAAGATGATGCCAAAATTTAAGCCTGACTTATTCATCACCACCCTTGATAGTAAACAGTGTTTCTATTTTTCAATTTTAAATACCTAATTAAATTGTCACTTAAAAATATGGAACAACAATTTCTCTGTTGTTAGATGTCTATTTGTTAACTGATTTGCTTTTACAGAGCTGTGAATATTATTTAGACAAGATACCTCTTCTCCCCTCTGAATGGTCTTTCATTTAGTGAAATGTTAAATAACTCACAAAAACTCACTAATTAAATTGGCTGTAACTGTCACTATTAAAATGTGATGGCAAACATAATTGGCCCAAAAGTGACTGCTAATATCTCATTTGAAGAGGACATGCAAATTAATTTTATTGTTTTCAATTTCAGAACCATGGTGCCTGCTACTCTCTGTTATCCATCTGTCAGACCTGCCTGCATAGCTGCCTTCTTTACTAAGTTATTAACATAAGTTAACATAAGTTATTTATGATACTACTGTAACTTTCTTTGTTTGTTCCTCAATTCATAGTAGTTGTGGTAAGAAATATACCAGCAGCTTTGCCCTAATTAGAAGGTGTTTAGAAGTCTCACAACCATACTTAGGTTCCCACGTGTCTAGGGTAAACTTGCAACTCATAGGTCACCTGACTACTCATCTTCGTCCTCTCCCTTACCATTTTCTTCTACACACATACACATAGGTATGCATGGCACACACACTTGTGCACACACACATACGCTCTTGCAAAATGTGCATGTGCACGCACACACACAAACTTGCAAAATTGACCAATAGCTAGCTGTGAATTTTTGCTTTAGCTTCTCCAATCAGAACTTTTGTTTATTTCTGATATTTTAACTCTTCCCTAACCTCAGCCCATCTGATTAGCACCCTCATAGCCAAGCTGTTTCTGATAATTTCCTTACCCTACAAACCGAATCTTTCACTTAATAATCCTAGACAGTAATTGAGGTCTTGCTGTGAAGTAACAAGACCAGCGGTCCTCAACCATTTTGGTACCAGAGACCAGTTTCACAGATGACAATTTTTCCATGGGTGGGGTATTAGGTTCTCCTGACGGGCATACAACCTAGATTCCTCCCTACTGCAGTTTACATTTGCATTCCCATGAGAATCTAAGGCTCCCACTGATGTGACAGGAAGCAGAGCCAGGTGGTGATGAAGCTAAGGCAAATGGCTATAAATATGGTGAAGCTTCCCTCACTCACCCACCACTCGCTTTCTGCTGTGCAGCCCTATTCCTAATGGACCGCATACTGGTACTGGTCCATGGCCCAGGACTTGGGGACCACAGAACCAGACCACACTACCCACCTCACTGCCAAGTATTTCCTAGCTCTGGATCAGTGTACCAGGCTCCATCTCCCAAATTAGTCATTTTTAGATGTCAAAACCAAGAGAAGTTGAAGGCACCTTCTGATTGTTCATATCTGCCTTGTAGCTATAGCTCATGTCCCTCATGAGGCATAATTTCTGAGCTCTTAGTAGGTCTCAGAGCTGATCCCATATTGATTATGATATTAATCCATGCTGGAATTTAAACATAGTTGGTTCACGAGCAAAGAGGGAAAGTTCACTCCCCTAGCTTATTCTAAAGATAGATGTGAAGATAGTAAGTATTGTGGATAATCAAGCAATCAATATTTAAAAACTAAAATACCATAGTAATATAAGGAGTAATTAGCAATTTTTTTTCAATGATCTTATAACCTGTTCTTGTTTCCATGACTGTTTTACTTTTTTTTTTTTTTTTTTTTTTTTTGAATGGTAACTATGTACATTAATGCACTTCTGGGGTATAGTGTGGGGTTT
>NW_003852692.1:177863-189840 GCF_000181295.1 Otolemur garnettii
TGACCTGGCAATTATGAATTGGGCTGCAATAAACATTCTGATACAAATATCTTTGTTGTAATGCGATTTTTGGTCATCTGGGAATATACCCAACAAAGGGTAATTAGCAATTTTTAAATCTCTGAGTAATTTATAAATGCAGTGTCTTCAAAGCAATAAATTAATAAATAACATGGCAGACTTGAAAGAAGAAACAAACAATTCAAATTTTTCATTATGGAAACTTAGTTTATTAGTTTTTACAACAGAATTATACAAATTATCAGTAGCTACAATCCCCTAAAATGTCGTGATTGTATATGTCAATTTAAAGACTCCAGTGTGAAAAATTATAAAAAATAGTTGTCACAAAATGCCCCCAAGCACTTTAGAAGACTATTTTACTTAGTTTTCCAAATAAGACTTAAGTGATGAATCAAATTTATTTAACTAATATTTTCTTCTTGAGAGGAAGCTGGAATAAAGTAGAAAAAATAGGAAATAGGAACCAGAAGGTCTAATGTATTGACCAATGTTCAGTAGAAAACAACAAAACTCTTTCTGGTTAGTTTAAGTGAAGGAGATTTTGTAGAAGACCAACTTTTGTCACTGAAAGAATCTGTGTGGGTGCTGGAGCCCAGGCACATGGTAGCTCATAACCTAGCACCTAGGACAGCGAACACTGAGGACCTGGGCAATCCCCACCCATGTCACCACCTAGAAGCACCAACTTCACTGGGGAATGCAGTCAGGCAGCTCTGTTGTAGCACCCTGTGCACTGAGACACTTCAATATTTCACCCACTCCTTGGTCACAAGTCCATAGATGGTTTATGGCTGCCTTCAAATCATACATGGTTTCATTTGTCCAGGAGAACTTGAGCCACTTGCTTGCTTTGTGGACTGCAAGGGAATCTGAGAAATCTAAGCAAGGTAGTTTTAGCTTTCCGATCTCTGTAGTAGAGCAAAGCAAACTGGAAGAGAACTGAAATGAGTGCTGAGTCCAACCTACAGCACCAACCACAGCCTGCTCCTTTAAACGACCCAATATCCCTTCACACCTGCCTTCTCATAACTGAACTTCCAAACAGCAACAAAGGAAAACCATGTACTCTGCTTAACTTAATGCAACTTTGCCTTATATAAATGGAAATACTCATACCTTTGTCCCAAAAGGAGTGATCCTTGGTCTTCTTATTTGTCATACCCATCTCTGAGTGGCATGCATTCCTCGTCTAGCTCACACACAATCTCGCCTTGATGTGGATTAAATAAGCTATAGACTAAATCATGTATGTGTCCAATATAAAAATAAGGGGAAGAGTGATAGACATAAAAACTTTGAGTTTGTAGTTGTCTTCCATTAAACTCTGGAGCCCAGCCAAAAGCAGGCAGCCCTCTGGTCAGTATTCCTTATGCATCCCTGCTGGGCTATGGGAGATGTATCCAGGTCCAGCCAACCAGTGTCTTCGTAGGCACTTAGTCTCAAATGCCCTTACATAATTGTGCAAATAACCATTTCAACACTATAACCCTGAATCTCCCATTCTAATTACTATACAGTCTAATCATGCCTTTAAGCATGTTAGATTACCAATCTCAGATTCTCTCTGCTTGAAACTACAATCCTCGTACTAGCTATTAAGTTAATGCCTTGGTTTATATGCCATCTCCTAACTCTGTAAGTATGGCAATTTATCACCAACAAAGTGGGGATAGTACAATATGGTTTTTTGAGGATTAAAACAATATGTGAAAATGCCTAGTAGGTGCTTAATACATGTGAAAATGACATTTATCTGAAGAATTATCATCAAAAATTTGTTTTAGACACAGAATAATATATAAGGAGAAAGGGGAGCAGACAAAACACTAGAGTAGAGTACATGTAACCCAGTAGTAGAGGACACAAGTGAGAAAGTTGATTTGAGAAACTCATGTGGAATAGCACAGCTTTTCAGGGAACCCGATACAAAGTAAGCCAAGCCTTGCTCATTCCAGGAGTCTTTGAGAAGATTCATGTTACAGCATGATACAGAGACTACAATAACTGGTCCCCATGAGGCTCTGTAGCACAGGAGAAATGGGCTGTCCCTCTGGAGATAATAAATATAAATCCCAGCTCTGCAATGTGTTAGCTTTGCAACTGTGGGCAGGTAATTTGAGTACAGTTTCCTTACCAATAAATTATGAACATTTAATACGTTGACTGCCACACTAGAAGAAAAATTTCCTTGGGGCCACAGTGTTCTATTAAGATAGGTCAATAGACATGTGAGTTAGATATGCTTCATGAAGCCCTGGGTCAAAGTTAGCATAAGTTAAATACAACTCACATGTCAGTTAACGTGTTACCAAAGCTGCATGATAGTTTTAAGATGAGCAATAATGCCTACCTAGCACCTGGGCATACCCAATAAACAGTACATCTTAGTAATATTCATATCTATGTTCCAGAAGCCAGGTTAAATTCTGTACATGCCTTATCTCATAAAATCTTAAAATAATTCTGTGATCTGGTTCATTATTATTATTTCCATTTTACAAATGAGAAAGCTGAGGCTTAGAAAATCTAAGTAACTTGCCCAAGATACATAGTACCAGCTAATAAGTGATGAAACCAAGATTCACACACAGGTGATCTTGGTCCAGAACTTTACTTAATTATCAATCTCTATGTCCTCCATATTCAGGCAACTATAAGAACTGACATACATTACCTTGATCTCAATCATAATCTAAAGTATATGCTGCATTAATATTCTCTAACTGGTAAAAATATAAAGCATTTTTTAAAACTTTCTGGCAATATAAGATGCAATATAAATATTATATTTCTAAGCCAAAAGTTAAAACCTCTCTTACCTGTGGGACAAAACTCATAAATCCAAGGTGTTTGATTATCTAGGAAGACATATGGAAAAGAGAAGACACCATTTTTAGGCACAGGATAACTGCCCATTGTCTGGGTGCAGTGGCTCACATCTTTAATCCTATACTCTGGGCCAAGGCCAAGGCAGAAGAGTCACTTGAGTTCAAGAGTTCAAGATCAGTCTGAGCAAGAGTGGGCCAGGCATGGTGGTAGGGCCTATAGTGCCAGCTACTCAGGAGGCTGAGGCAGGAGATGAGAAGTTTGAGATTCCTGTGAATTAGATTCACAGGAAAGTGCCACAGCACTTTAGCCTGGGAAACAGAGTGAGACTATCTCCAAAAATGACTGTACATCAACCCTAAGGAATCAGCAGATGCTTCAAAGCAGAGTAAAATTTAGCATAAGGGTTTTCTGAACCAAGAGATTTAATAAAGGTTAAAGATGATGGTCCTCAGAGTTAGTCACAGTTTAAGAACCAGAGTGAAAAGAAGCAGAAAGAGAGGACAAAGTAGACATGGAATCTCTTCCTAGCAAATCAAGTCATTCCAAGGATGTGGCACTCAGCACACAGACTGGGCCCATGCTATAAGGGTGGCTCTTTCTGCCTCAGAGGGGCAATGAGGCTTTAATTCTTAATTTTTTTTTTTAGACTGAGTCTTACTTTGTGTGCCCTGGGTAGAGTGCCTTGGCATCATCACAGCTCACAGAAACCTCAAACTCTTGGACTCAACCAATCCTCTTGCCTCAGCCTCCTAAGTAGCTAGAGCTACAGATGTCAGCCACCATCCCCGGCTAGTTTTTCTATTTTTAGTAGAGATGGGGTCTTGCTATTGCTCAGACTGTTCTTGAACTCTTGAGCTCAAGCAATCCACCTGCCTTGGCCTCCCAGAATGCTAAGATTATAGGCATGAGCCATCACATCTGGCATAGTTCTTAAAGTTCTTAATGGAATAGCCTCAGATGAGGCATGAAGGGGAATCTTGTTCTCAGTTGCAAGTCTCTGTCCTATTAGAGGTGCTGCACTAAGCAAGACCTTCATGATCTCCAGAATGGATGATCCCAAGCAAAAGAAAGTGTACAAAATTCCAGGCCAGGGCAATTAGCCCAGGGTAATGAATAAAAGCCAGAGCAAAGCAGTGAAACTGAAGCTGGCCCTTTAAACCCCAGCAGAAGCCTAGTAAAGGGAGGAAAAAAATCTTTGGGAAACTGCAAAAATTGTGAGGAAGATGACCTTCTCCCAGCTTATGCTTGAATTAATTTGGAGACTGTAAGACTATAAATCAATTTTAAATAGGTTATGAATAGTCAGATTGAAGAAAAAAGTCAAATGTTCTTGCATGAAAGTTTACTCTATTTTAGATAAAAGGGCAGATGCTAAGAATATGGAGCAGGAGGAAAACCCTGGAGAAAAAAAGTTTCATTTGCCAAACGCATTGTTTGAGGAAAAAAAGTTGACTGTATTCATCCCCCTTATTATTGAATTCTTCAGACAAAGTCCTCCACTCTACTTTGCTATGTTTTCTACCCCTGATCTTGATGCCTTGATCCCTGGGCCCCAACAGCAAACTGAAGCAAGTACTAAAGTTGGATTGGCAAGTTTGATTTCAGACCTGGCTCTGCCTCATGAAAACTGAGTGTGATAAACATGGAGATGAGTTTCCGAGTCCTCCCTCAAGGCAGGCCTTGCCACCAGCTACTGGGAGTACTGTCAGTAGATAGCCATCAGCTATTGGTGGTGGAGAGCCACCCCCTGCTACATTCCTGCTTAAATCCTATAACTGATTTCATTTCACAGAGATGAACACACCATTCATTTACATGGCCTATAAGTCCTTGCAGGATGTGTCATGTAGCTCTCCCTCCATCCTTGTCTGTAATGATGCTATCCCTAGCCCTCTTAATCCCAGCTCCACCCAGGGCTCCTTCATGACCCTGGACCTTTGCACATGAGTGTCCTTCTTTCTGAAAGTTTGTTACTTCCCTTCATTCCTTTACTATTCCCTTCATCCTTTATCTCTTAGCGCAAGCATGACTCCATTAGGGAATTTTTCTTGATTTCACTGACTAAATCAAATCCCTTCCATAGCCATCCCAGAGCCTTTTGTGTTTTTCTTTGTAGTAATTAACATAGTTGGAATTTCATGTTACGTCATTTGATGAATATCTGCCTCTTTCACCACACCATAAATTCCCAGAGAACAGAAGAGTTTAATTTTACTCGTGACTTGCTCCTAACACCTATCATGGTGTTGGGTACATAGTAAATACCTGATTAATGTTGAATTAATAAATGAATTGAAAACCTAGTAGTTTCTAGAGCAATATTTTGTGGTTATTTTGGCAGTAGTTATCAGTGTTACACTGACATATTGTTCTCCTTTCTCTTTTTAAGGGACTGTTTGTGTTTCCTGAAAATTCATGTTAAACCATAACCCCCAATATGCAGTATCAGAAAGTGGGATATTTGGGAGATAATTGGGTAATGAGGGTGGAATTCTATATATGAATGGAATTAGTACCTTCATAAGAAAGAGACACAAGAGCTTGCTCTCTCTGCCATGTCATGTGAGGACACAGTAAGAAAATGAAATCTGCAGCCCAGAAAGCTGGCCCACACCAGAACCTGACCATACTGGCATCTTGATTTGGGATGTCCCAGCCTGCATATTTGCCCCCCTCAAAAAAAATGCATGTTGTTTAAGCAACCCAACTGGTGGTATTTGGTATAGCATCCCAAGATAACTAAAATCATCCTCTGAGCACATAAAGGACTAAACTTCAATTCCTCTTGTAGTTAGATGATATGTGATTAGTTCTAACCAATATGTTGTAAATGGATAGAGTATTTTCATTGTCAGGGGAAGACCAAGTATCCTTTCTTTCAATTTCTGTGTTGATTCTGGAATCACACATTGAAATGAACTTTCTATCACAGCATGGGTTACTGAGGGAAGGTAGCAGAGAGCAAAGGCTCCCAGCCAACATGCAATGATGTGAAGCATAAGTGAGAAATAGGCCATTATTATTTGAGTGACTGAGATTTTAGTGTTTGCTGTCACAAGAATAGAAGTTAGACTATTCTGAATGAAACAGAAATTGATGGCATTACACAATGGTGACACACTGATAAAATTATGATAATTTGGAAAGCAGAAAATATACTTAGTAAACATGTATCTCTAGTAAAATGGTTGGAAATTTCAACAGCAGTTGTATGGTCACACTGCCATTGGCTTCATTTGACAAGGTTTATTCAGTTCTAGGGCTGCCATAACAAACTACCACAATCAGGATGGGTTAAACAATGGGATGGTATTGTCTCATGGGTCTGGAGGACAGCAACCTGTGAGGGAGGATCTATTCTGTGCCTCTCTCCTGCCTCTTAGTGGTTTTTTGGCAATATCTGGATTCCTGGCATGTAGTTGCATCACCTCTATCTCTGCCTTCATCACCACATGGCATTCTTCCTTTCTTTGTGTCTAAATACCTCCTTTTTATAACAAAATCAGCCCTATTGGATTAGGAACCATCCTAATGGCTTCATTTTAAATTATCTCCCTCTGTAAAGATCTATTTCCAAATATGGCCAAAGTCTGAGGTATAGGGGACTTCTACATATCTTTCTGGTGGGAAGGGGGAAACAATTCAACCCAAAACACTAGGTATTGCAAGAAAAAGATGAATCAGGAAAGAATTAGTCACATCACAAGCAAAAATGCAGAATAGAAAGAGTCCATAGCAGAACTAAGGAAAAGACAGCTGCTTCTCAAGCCTTAAGAGTAAAGAAATGCCATGAGCAGCATATGCCAATTAAAACTCCACACTGCAGCAAGAATTAAAGGGATTAGCTTTCTCACATGTAGTTACAATTCCTAAATGGATTTCGGCAGCATATAGAAAATTGTGTCAGTAAGGGGGAAAAAAAGACTGAGTGAAGAATTGAGTAAATGGTTCTGTCAAAGAAGCATGATAGGCCCAGAGTATTCACAATTAAGTAAGAGAGAAGGATGTGGGAGAGAAAATAGAGATACATAACAAATTATGCAAGAATGCCTAGAAAAGAACTGTGGGTGTCGTGGGTGTGGCTATTGGCACATGTTAGTGACTGAATTAAAACAAATAAAAGACTAAGTTCTTGAAAGAACTGGACAGCCAGAAAAGCAAAGACTATGAATCTTAAAAAGAACTTGGGAGTCCCAAACATCTACAGGCAAGAAACTGAGAAGGCTGCTCAGAGCACAAGATAATATATTGTCCAACTATCTTTAATCACTTTGTATAGGACCAAGGAGAACATTAGAGAAACAAGAATCTCCCAGAGTAGTTATCCCCAACCTTTTTGGTACCAAGGACCAGTTTCATGGATGACAATTTTTTCCAGGGACAGGGGAGGGGAGAACCTACACACTGTATAATTCTAGCCATGTCACATTTTGTGAAGGCAATACTAGGGACATATTAAACATCTCAGTAGTTTTCAGGAGGAGGGTTGAGGGAGAGAAGAAAAGATGGAGCAAAGGGAACTTTTAGGGCAGTAAACTTCTCCTGTGTGAAGCCATAATGGTGGGTATAAGTTATTACATAGTTGGCAAAAATTCATAGGGTGTACAATACAAAGAATTAACCCTAACAGGAACTGTGGACTTTAGTTAATAATAGTGTATTACTATTGGTTCTATAAAAAAAAAAGAGATTTGGCAGCTATTTGTCACTAAAGCATAACCTCCCCCCATCATAACTGATACAGCATTAATAAATCACTTAATTGATAATATAATCTCATAAGAAAACACAGAAAATATAATGTATGTGAATTTAGAATAGGCAAAGTTCACATATGTAGCATCAAATATTTACCTCAGAAGCAGCAGCACTTGAATAAGAAAAAAGAGTTATGTATGAGTAGTGTAAAAGTAGCCTTTTGAAAGTGAAAAACCTCTGAAATTTAATATGTCTCATTAAAAAATAAAATGTTTAAAGATGGTTGATTAAAGCCAGCTTTCTACAGAGGCTCCCATCCAGAAGGAGAGCTAAAGGACAGAAGTTTAGCAAGTAAGCTGATGGTTTGGAGCTGAACCAAGAGAGAAGGTTGGAGAATACCCATAAACCCTGCTGAGATGAGCTGCAAACCCAAGGAAATAAACAATAGGTACAACATCCATCACCAAGTGGATGGAAGTCCCCTCCCCTGAGAACAGCTCACAGTATACTTTCTACAAACAGGTGGGCAGAGTTCTGATACCCTCCTATTTTATCCTATGAGAGAGACCCTCTAAAAACCATAACTCCTTCCCCAGAGAGGACCCACTAACACTAGTGGCACTCTCCCACCAGGTATAAAACTGTACAAATTCTTTAGCTGCAGTTCTGAACTTTCAGAACTCCCCTCCACTCACACCCTGAGGTCTGGAAGCCTATCCCCCATGGACTCCAGATTCTGGGGCATTTTCTTGAGAGGTGTGAACAAGGCATGGGATGTTGCAGGTCTATGCTGATTCTGTGACATGAGGGTAGAAAGAGGACTGTGGACTGAGAGGGAGAGGGAGAAGTGGTGCCCCACAGCACAAAGCAATAACAGCAGTAGGAACAATAGGACTCACACTCCTGGGGATATTTCGGAGAGACACTCTCTGCCTCTCTTGACAACCAGTGGCAGCCACTGGTGGAACACATCTGGGACAGAAACATAGGCCCCAGGAGTAAAGGGTATGCCTGAGGAAGTACTATGCATGGGCAGAGCATGGTGGGGAGGGAAACGAGAATACCCACACACAGAGATGATATATTCCCGGGCTGAGTCAGAAGTGCTGCTTTAGTGAGCCTAAGAAGCACCTAGCCCCCAGGGGAACATAGCTGAGACAAAAGAAGGTGGGGCAACTGCACCAGCCTAGAAAGAGGCAAGAATTGAGAGCTAAGTGTGAGCTCTAATCATGCGTGCCCCAACACAGAGTGCAGCTGACACAGAGATGCCAGCTCTGTGAGAACTGGCACAACAGCAGCCACAGAGGGCAGAGCTAAGCTGCAATTTCTGTGAACTCAAACAGAATCTGGCTTGCAGGGGAATATAGCCTGGACAGAACTGCTAAGTCTGCCAGAATATAAGTGGTAGCAACATCAATCTGGGGTGGGCATGGAACTGAGCGAACTGCCCCAGCTTCCATTAACTACCTGAGGTTGTCAGGTTTCAGCTCTCCCTGCTGACTGGTAGCAGAGTGCAGAGGTCTAGAAAAGGAGACATACATCTCCCTGTGATTCAGGCAGGCATAAACCCCATGAGCATCTACTCATTGGAGGGTACAGGGTCACAGCCCTGCGGGGTTGTCAGTGACAGGGTGTGACAGAGGTGTAAGGTGGGAAAGGAGGTATCAATCTTCCTGGACTAATTCATTTGCTTGGTGGGTCCTTCTGACCCAATGGAGCACCAGAATGAGTCATACTCGAGTTGCCAGCAGACTCCTGCTTTCTAATTGCTAAAGACCTTTTAAACTCTCCCACTTGAGACTGGGTCCCAACTGGGAAAATTAATTTGGAACTCTTGACCTGGACCAATCACCCTAGGACTATCCAATGTGATAGTCCTGGGTGTGTGGTTGTGGGAAAGTTTGATTTTCCTTTTCCAGTTGTTGCCTGTGGAGGGTGGGGACATTTCTCCACAGCTGAGACTTCAACCCAGAGTTACCGATTCACTCGGACTGGACAGAGACCAGCTGAAAACAAGACGGAGCCACTTAGCTCCACCACACCAAGCAGATCCCCAGTGTCTTAGGCCATAACACTGTACAGATTCTTTGCAAAACTCTAGGGGAAAAGGTACAGACACCAGTCCCAGCTCTTGGGCAAAGGACTGGTTAATCGCTACTCCAGGAACCCCAAGCCAACTTCACCATATCTGCTCCTCTAGCCAATAGTACAAAATAATCATGGGGTGGAATCAGTGGAAAAACTCCAGCAACATGAATAATCAGAGTAAATCAACTCCCTTAAGGAATAACAAGGTAGACACAACTGAAGATCCCATCATAGACAAATGGCTGAGATGTCAAAAAATGAATTCAGAGTTTGGATTACAAATAAGATTAATAGAAAGAAGGCAAATTTGGAATTAGAAATTCAAGGAGCATTTCAAAAGTTGTTTCAAGAATCCAATGAATTCAAAGACAAAATCACCAAAGATTTTGACACATTGAGACAAGAACTTGCAGCCCTCAAAGATCTGAGAAATACAGTAGAATACGTCAGTAACAGAATGGAGCAGGCAGCAGAAAGGATTTGCGACAATGAAGACAAAGCTTTTGGATGCTCCCAAACACTCAAAGAGGAGGAGAAGTGGAGAGCAAAAACAGGTCATTCACTCAGAGAGCTCTGGGATAATTCAAAGAAAACTAATATTCACCTTATAGGAATTCCTGAAGGCAACGAGGTGGCTTCAAAAAGCCCAGATGCTCTACTCCATGAAATAATCAAAGAGAACTTCCCAGACATGCCAAGAGACTCTGAAATTCAGATAGCAGACAGTTTCAGAACCCCAGCATGGCTCAATCCAAAGACGACATCTCTGAGACACATTATGATTAACTTTGCCAAAGTTAAAATGAAGGAGAAAATTCTGAAAGCAGTCAGATGTAAGAAAACCATAACCTACAAGGGAAAGAATATTAGAATGACTGCAGATCTCTCTGTTGAAAGCTTTCAAGCAAGAAGAGGGTGGTCATCGACTTTTAATCTCCTAAAACAAAATAATTTTCAACCCAGGATCCTGTATCCAGCTAAAATGAGTGTCATTTATGATGGAGAAATTAAATAATTTAATGACATACACATGTTGAAGAAATTTGCAATAACTAAAACAGCTCTCTAGGATATTCTCAGAGTATCCTCCATAATGACCAGCACAATCCTCTACCACCAAAGTAAACGCACTCAGATATTTTTGATCAAATTCCAACTTCCACAGTGGCAAAAGGATTAGAAATGTCCACTGGACTTCTGAAAAACTCAATACCCAAAATTCTACCAGGCTTATCAATATTCTCAATTAATCTGAATGGTTTAACTTGTCTTCTAAAGAGGCACAGGTTGGCTGACTGGATGCCAAAACTCAGGCCAGATATCTGCTGCATATAAGAATCTCATCTTACTTTAAAAGATAAATATAGACTCAGGGTGAAGGGATATTCATCTATATTTCAGGCAAATGGAAATCAGAAAAAAGCAAGTGTTGCAATATTATTTCCAGATACAATAGGCTTTAAACCAGCAAAAGTAAGGAAAGATAGAGATGGTCACTTCATATTTGTTAAAGGTAACACTCAACATGATGACATCTCAATTATTAACATTTATGCACCCAATCAGAATCTGCCTCAATTTATAAGAGAGACTCTAACAGATATGAGCAACTTGATTCCTCCAGTACCATAATGGTCAGAGATTTTAACACTCCTCTGGCAGTGCCAGATAGATCCTCCAATAAGAAACTCAGAAATAAAATTTTAGACTTAAACTTAACCATTCAACAATTGGATTTAACAGACATCTACAGAACATTTCATACTAACAAAATTGAATACACATTCTTCTCATCAGCCCATGGAACAGCCTCCAAAATTGATCACATTGTAGGTCACAAGTCTAATCTCAACAAATTTAAAAGAATTGAAATTATTCCTTGCATCTTCTTGACCATCGTGAAATAAAAGTTGAACTCAGTAACAACAAAAATCTGTGTACTCACACAAAAACATAGACACCAAATAACTTTATGCTGAATGATATCTGGGTCATAGATAAGATTAAGAAGGAAATTACCAAATTTTTCAAACAAAACAACAATGAAGACACAAATTACCAGAACCTCTGGGATACTGCAAAGGCAGTCCTAAGAGGGAAACTTATAGCACTGCAAGCCTTCCTTAAGAGAACAGAAAGAGAGGACGTTAACAACTTAATGGTACATCTCAAGCAACTGGGAAAAGAAGAACATTCCAACCCTAAACCCAACAGAAAAAAAAAGAAATAACCAAAATTAGAGCAGAATTAAATGAAATTGAAAAGAAAAAGATTATACAACAGATCAATAAATCTAAAAGTTGGGTTGTTTTAAAGGCCAATAAAATAGATAAACCTT
>NW_003852692.1:190993-261997 GCF_000181295.1 Otolemur garnettii
AACTCTAAGAAAAGAAATAGCTGAAGATGTTAACAAATGGAAAAACATACCATGCTCATAGCCGGGTAGAATCAACATTGTCAAAATGTCCATACTGCCCAAAGCAATATACAATTTTAATGCAATCCCTATTAAAGCTCCACTGTCATACTTTAAAGATCTCAAAAAAATAATACTTTGTTGTATGTGGAATCAGAAAAAAACTCAAATAGCCAAGACATTACTCTGAAATAAAAACAAAGCAGGAGGAATCATGCTACCAGACCTCAGATTATACTGTAAATCAATAGGGATTAAAACTGCATGGTACTGGCACAAAAACAGAGAGGTAGATGTATGGAACAGAATAGAGAACCAAGGGATGAACTCAGCTACTTACCATCATTTGATCTTCAATAAGCCAATTAAAAACATTGAGTGGGGAAGATTCCCTATTTAACAAATAGTGCTGAGTGAACTGGCTGGTGACCTGTAGAAGACTGAAACTGGATTCATACCTTTCACCATTAACTAAGATAGACCCTCACTGGATTAAAGATTTAAACTTAAGACATGAAACTATAAAAATACTAAAAGAAAGTGCCAGGAAAAACCACTTGAAGAAATCAGCCTGGGCAAATAATTGAAGCAACACCAAAAACACATGACTGGGATCTGATCAAACTAAAAATCTTCTGCACAACCAAGAAAACAGTAAGTAAAGCAAGCAGACAGCCCTCAGAATGGGAGAAAATATTTTCAGATTATGTCTCTGACAAAGGTTTAATAACCAGAATCCACAGAGAACTTAAGCATATTAGCAAGAAAGGAATAAGTGATCCCATCTCAGGGTGGGCAAGGGACTTGAAGAGAAATTTCTCTGAAGAAGACAGGTGCATGGCCTACAGACACATGAAAAAATGCTCATCATCCTTAATCATCAGAGAAATGTAAGTCAAAACTACTTTGAGATATCATCTAACTCCAGTAAGATTATCCTACATCACAAAATCCCAAAACCAGAGCTACTGGCATGGATGTGGAGAAAAGGGAACACTTCTGCACTGCTGGTGAGAATGCAAACTAATATGTTCCTTTTGGAAAGATGTTTGAAGATCACTTTGGGATCTCAGAATAGACCTGCCATCTGATTCTTCAATTCCTCTACTAGGTATATATCCAGAAGACCAAAGATCACTTTATAACAAAGATATTTGCAGCAGAATATTCATTGCAGCCCAATTCATAATTGCTAAGTCATGGAAGAAGCCCAAGTGCCCATTGACCCATGAATGGATCAATAAATTGTGGTATATGTACACCATGGAATATTATGCAGCCTTAAATAAGATGGAGAGTTTACCTCTTTCATGATTACATGGATAGAGCTGGAACATATTCTTCTTAGCAAAGTATCTCAAGAATGGAAGGAAAATGACCCAATGTACTCAGCCCTACTATGAAACCAATTTATAAACAGCCACACTTTCATATGAAAGCTATAACCCAACTGTAGCCCAAGATGAGGAGAAAAAGGAGAGGGAGGGGAGAGGAGAAGGGAGGATGGGTGGAGGGAGGGTAATTGGTGCGACGATACCTATGGTGCATTTTACAAGGGTACAAGTTAAATCTACTAAGTCTAGAATTTAAATGTCTTAACACAATAACTAAGAAAATGCAGTGAAGGCTATGTTAACCAGTTCGATGGAAGTATTCCAAATTGTATATAAAACCAGTACATTGTACCCCATAATTACATTAATGTATACAGCTATAATTTAATTTTAAAAAAAGTTTAATGAATCCAAGCCAGCATTTCTCAAGGAAGGTAAGTCAATGATATTGGAGTAAACCGAAGTATTGGTTTAAAATGCAGATTTCCAGGGTTTATCCAAGTCTATTGATTCAGGATCTTTAAATATTAGGACCTAAGAGCCTAAAATTTATTATGCTATCCAGGTTTGAGAATCACTGACCCAGGTTATGTTTAAAATTACAAGACTCCATATAATGAATCTTTCACATAAGATACTACACAGTTTCTTACTGTGTTTAGTGAACCATAAGCACAACTAATGGAACATAAAACCTATACTCAGAATAACATATCTGAGACATTTTGGGGGTCCTCAATGTTCTTCTAAGCCTGGAGCTGTAGTGAGTTGCATATTTACTGTGTAATAATAGAGCTGAAACTGCTGCTTAGTAACAGAATGAAATTCAAGGAAAAAGACAAGTCATAATGGAATTCCCATTTTTCCTAATGCAAAACTGAGCTAATTCTGAGTCTGAATCGTCCTCCTGCTACCCACATGTCCATAGAGAATGAATAGCATAACTTGAGGTAATGAGGCTTTGCAGTTAAGAAACTGATGGAAAACATAGCAAACTACAAGACTTTAAGTGGTTCTTTGGGGAGAACGCAGCATCGTGGAAGAGGCAAACGGAAAGAGAACGACATAATGCATCTGAAACTACTCATCAATTTGTTCTCAAGAATAAGGGCAGAATATATTATCATCGAGGTTTCTACTGGTAATGATTTTATTCCACAATGCCACATGTTTCTGGTTTCTTAAATTAATTAATCCAGCAAAGGTGATTTGGTACAGGTATGTTCTGTACCTGGAGAGTTCATGAACAATGTCTGCCATTCTCATAAATCCAAGTGTGGTGAGTTAACAGTCCTGTGGTCTGAGTACTGGGAAGTACAGCTAACACATTTTTTATAAAACCTACCAGATGCAGAAGTAGGCCTATCACACTTAGTTTGTCACCCGGCCCTGGACAAACTGCAACAAAAAAGTAGCTGGGCAAGTATAGTCCCAGCTACTTGGGAGGCTGAGGCAATAGAATCGTCTAAGCCCAAGAGCTGGAAGTTGCTGTGAGCTGTGATGTCACAGTACTCTACTGAGGGTGACAAAGTGAGATTCTGTTTCTATAAAAATAAATAAATAAAATATTAATCACTAACATCATGAACACTAGTATCATAAGTCAAACAAATACAGGTTTTCCTAAACTAGGGGCTTAAAAAAATCAGGTCAAACCTAATGTGTCAATCAATCTGCGGGCCCAAAATTTAACATATTTTTATTTTTATTTACGTTTTTTTTTTGCTTTCCACAGGACTCTCATACAGATAGATGGGTAAGATTGATTTAATCTATACTAAACTTTCTTTCTTTCTCTGATATTTAAATTTATACACAACACACTTAAAACTTCCCTGTATGTTAGGTTTTCTTCCTCTAATTATTGAATGTAAGTTTTTGGAGAACAGAAAACATACCTCAGTGAGAGTATACCTGCAAAAACACCCAGTGACTATAAAAGCAACATAATAAATGTTAGGTATTATCACCACCTTGTGTATCTTTTTCTAAAACAGCAAAGGAAACAGAACTGGTTGGGCTACAGTTAATGAGCAAATGTATTTCTCTCAAAAGACTATCATAGATTAAAATTAATTTCACACTAATTAAATCTAATCAACAAACTAAATCTTAGTTGTGCCTTTAATTTAGGCTTTACGCTTATGACCACCAAGAAAATATCACAGGTTTCAGAAATACAATTATCTTTGTGTCCAAGGAGGAAAAATTAAGGTATATGACCAAAAACTAGTAAACAGATTTCTAAGTCAACTATTTGGTATTGTTGATGTTATTCTTTTCAAAGCAGAGTAGGTTATTCCAAGATTTTCAAAAATACAAATGTATGTATAATTTAAAAAAATACATCACAAAGATAATAATCTCAGTGCCTGAGAATGTACTCCATAAACACTTTCTGGAATAGGTGTGGTGGCAATAAGATGCCCGTGATAGTACACTTTTCCACGGAAAGCGTGACTCACGATAGGAAGTTCCCGTTACAATACCCCAAAGAGTCCTTGAGGCTTGCAGGCCTTCTAGGAACAAAGATACTCACACGTCAAGTTATCATATAAAACTAAAAACACAGAAAAGTTCTCATAGATCACTTGGAAGTTCTGCATGGAAGAGGTATAGTGAGGAGGAGGCTGGACTCAGGATTTGGAAGGTGGAAACAAGGCACACAGGGCCTGCCACAGGTCTGGTCATTAGAATACTGGGCAAAACCTGCAAGGGGAAAGAGAATTAATGACCATATCGTTTGGTGACGAAAATAAGAGTGGACTTACACATATGGGAAAGCATCTTGCACAGTGCCTATCTTACAAGATGTGCGGGATAAGAATTTGGTTTTTTAATGATGATTTTATAGTACATGGGATCAGATGCCTTGGATTTCAGCAATATTCCATGCAGCGTCTCTCTGCCCCTGCCCATGACTGGCAAGATACATTCTGAAAGAAATCAGTATGATGACCTGCAGGGGAATCAATGATAGACACTAACAAATTATATCTTAAATAAAATTCAAAAGACAGAAGTTCAAAATGGGAGAATCCTCTCTCATATGGATCTACTTGATCTTCCCTGTAAAAGCCTTTCCTCTGGGGGGCTGACTGGAATACGCTGTGGGAAGCTGTTGGTCACAGCCCTGTTCCCTCCTCTGGCAGAGCTGGCAGCCCAGGGACTACAAAAAGGGGAAAGGGCTTCCTGGATTTTACAAAGGTCACAAAAGATCAAAGACTCGGCCTAGGACAGACCTGAGAAGTTTGCTGTTTGGAGTCTGAGAAGGGAACTGAAGATTTGAAATTGACATTGTGAAAAAAGTCCAGGAAACAGGTCTAGAAGTCAGATAAATTAATGTCCTTATTTTACAGAAGAGGAAGCCAGGTTTAGAAACTGTTCAAATGTGCTTTAGCTAGCTAATAAAAGAGCACAGGACAGAAGTCATGCCTCCCAAGGTCCAGTGATTACATCTGTTCCCTCACTTCTATTCCTTGGGACAAGGGTTGGTCAGCACTCCTGATCAGGGATGTTAAGAGCCAAGGCAAGGCTAGTGAAATCTGTACCTGCCTTTCCCATCCCCAAACCAGTCACTTGCCTCCATCTCCTTCCAAGTAAAGGGGAATGGCTCCCACTTCTAATTGCAGACTCAGCTCTCTCTAGATATTTTCCTTTGACTTCTTTTTCCTGCTGCGCCCAGGGAAAATCTTCTCTCCTACATACATAAAGAATGTATCATGTGTGTATATATGTAAACAAACCAATATATAGTATATGACATGTATTATATGTACATATACATATAATATTGTAATTAAAATTGTATGTATTTTAAAAAGCAAAGATTATTTTGTTTTAAAAAGGTAAAACTATGGAAACAGTAAAAATATCAGTAATTGCCAGAAGTTTAGGGGACAAGCTGGATAAATAAGCAAAGCACAAGAATTTTTATGGCTGTGAAAATACTCTATATGATACCATAAGGGAGCCATGATATTATATGTTTGTCCAAAGCCAGAGAATGTACAGCACCAAGAGTGAACCCTAATGTCAACTGTGGACTTTGGGTGGTGATGTGTCGGGGTAGGTTCCTCAATTACAGCAAACGTACCATTCAGACGGGGATGCTGATAATGGGCAGTCTAGCCAGGTGTAGGGGCAGGGAGTGTATGGGATATCCTTATGCCTGCCTCTCAATTTTGCTGTAAATCTAAAACTTCTCTAAGGAACAAAGTCTTCAAAAAATATTAATCATTATACTGAGAGTGGTGGATTCAAACCCAGCCCCAGACAAACTGCAACAAAAAAATAGCTGGGCAACTATAGTCCCAGCTACTTGGGAGGCTGAGGCAAGAGAATTATCTAAGTCCAAGAGCTGGAGGTTGCTGTGAGCTGTGATGTCACAGTACTCTACTGAGGGTGACAAAGTGAGATTCTGTTTCTATAAAAATAAATAAATAAAATATTAATCACTAACATCATGAACACTAGTATCATAAGTCAAACAAATACAGGTTTTCCTAAACTAGGGGCTTAAAAAAATCAGGTCAAACCTAATGTGTCAATCAATCTGCGGGCCCAAAATTTAACATATTTTTATTTTTATTTATGTTTATTTTTTGCTTTCCACAGGAATCTCATACAGATAGATGGGAAGGGCAAAAAAAGATGATAGTTGTTATTAAATGCTATGTTCTCTTTTTAGAAAAATTTGTAGTAAAAAATTCAAAACATAAAATCTACTCTCTTAACAAATTGTTTAGCTCACAGAACTCTATTGCTAACTGTACATACATTGTTAGGCAGCAGATCCCCAGAAATTTTTCATTTCGCATGGTCAAAACTCCATATCCATTGAGTGGCAGTTCCCCATTCTCTCCACCCTCACTCCTGGCAGCCCACCTTTCTACTTCCTGCTTCCGTGAGTTTGATAGAGTTAGAAAGCTCACTTAAGCGGAATTATGCAATATTTTCTTCTGACTGGCCTATATCACTTAGCATATGTCTTCAAGTTTCATCCATGTTGTAGCATATGACAGGTATCATATTTTAAGGCTGAATAATATTTTATTGTCTGTCTATTCTACATTTTCTTAATCCATTCATTCATTGGTGGATTGGTATTTAGGTTGTTTCCACTTGTTGACTAATGTGAATACTTTACATCTCTTGGGGCCATTGTGTGCCCATTGATTAGCTCCCAATTATTAGAGGATACCTATGATATTTGTGTTTCCATTTCTGAGATAACTTCACTTGGATGGTCTCCAGTTACATCCAAGTTGCTGCAAACATACTATTTCATTCATTTTTATGGCTGAGTATGTGTGTATATGTGTGTGTATGTGTATGTATGTGTGTGTATATGTATGTGTGTGAGTGTGTGCATATGTGTATATATCACATTTTCTTCATCTGTTCTTGAATTGATCAAGAACAATCGCTTAGGTTGATTCCATTTCTTTGTCATTGTGTAACAGTAGATGTGGTGCAGAGAAAAAGGGAAGCTTATACACCCTTCGTGGGACTACAAATTGATATAACCTCTATGAAAAGCAGTATGGAGATTCCTCAAAGAAATAAATGTAGACTTACCATTTGACCCAGCAATCCCACTATTGGGTATCAATCCAATGAAAAAGAAGTAATTTTATCAGAAAGACCACTATACTCCAATGTTTATTGCAGCACAATTATATTTCAGTATTTATCCATCTTGAGTTGATACTTTGTGCATTGAAACAAGGGTACAATGTCATTCATTCATTCTTTATTATTTTTGATTGACAATAGTCATGTATATTTATGGTATACAATGTTATGTGGTCATCTATGTGTACATTGCAGAAAATCACATATCCATCAATTTCTTGCTTTCAATGTGGATATCCAGTTTTTCCAACACTATTTGTTGAAGAGACTATCCTTTCCCCTCATACCCATTAGCACACTTGTCAAAGATAGTTTCACCATATATAAGTAGGCTCTTTGTTTTGTTCCGTTGGTCTATATGTTTATCTTTATGCTAATAACATACTGTTCTGATTATGTAACTTTGTAATATGTTTTGAAGTTAGGAAGTATGAAACCTCTAGTTTTGTTTTTCTTTCTCAAGATTGCTTTGGCTAGTGGGGTCCACTATGGTTCCCTATGAATTTTAGGATTGTTTTTTCTATTTCTCAAAAAAATAAAAAATGCCACTGGAATTTTGATAAGGATTGCATTTATTCTTTAAATCACTTTAGATAATTTGGATATTTCAACAATATTAAGTCTTTCCAATATTAAGTGTTGTGTTTCATGGACACAAAATGTCTTTCCATATATTTGCATCTTTTTAATTTCTTTCAGCAGTATTTTGTAATGTTCACCAGACAAGTATTTTAATCCTTGGTAAGGATTATGCAAAATATTGCATAATTCCACCTAAATGAGCTTTCTAACTCTGTCAAACTCAAAGAATCAGGAAGTAGAAAGGTGGACTGCCAGGGGTGAGGGTAGAGAGAAGGGGGGATTTTTTTAAGCATTTTATCTTTTTGATAATATTATAAATAGAACTATTATATTTCCTTATTTTCAGTT
Source organism: Otolemur garnettii (assembly GCF_000181295.1). Classification (NCBI taxonomy): domain Eukaryota; kingdom Metazoa; phylum Chordata; class Mammalia; order Primates; family Galagidae; genus Otolemur; species Otolemur garnettii. The sequence goes on from NW_003852692.1 coordinate 198,934, forward strand.
TCATGCTGTTCATTGTTTTTGTACATTGATTTTATATCTTGCAACTTCACTGAATTTGTTTATTCATTCCAATAATTTGCGTATGTGTAGTGGGTAGGTATTAAGGGGGTTCAACATGTAAGTAGAATCTAAACCTGAACTTACAGAAGCAGTGAGTAGAGTGGTAATTGCCAGGGGCTAAGTGAAAAGGGCAGGAATGAAAGGATGTTTAGTAAAGAGGGTAAACTTTCAGTTAGACAGAAGGAATAAGTTCTATAGATCTCTTGAATGGCATGGTAACTACAATTAATAATGTATATATTTGGAAACTGCTTTGTTGATTTTAAATGTTCTCACTACACACAAAAAACAAATTTGATGCAATGAATATACTACTCAGCTTGATTTAAGCATTCCAAATGTATACATATAAAAAACACCATACTACACCTTGTAAATATATATAATAAAATATCTTTCTGCTTTAGGTTCATAAATTTAAGGAGAACATATGCATGCACATATGTCCTCCCACATATTGCATAGTGGGGAAGTAGGAGTTTTTAGTTTACCCATCAGCCAAATGGGGTACATTGTACCCAATAGGTAATTTTTCATCCTTTACCCCCATCCATTCTCTCACCTTTTAGAGACTCCATTGTCTATTATTCCACTGTGTAAGTCCACATGAACTCACTGTCTAACTCCCACTTGTAAGTGAGAACATGTGGTAATTGGCTTTCTGTACGAATTAAAATATCTTTAAGTCTGTGGTTTAATTTCCACATATCAGTGAATTTCCCAATTTTTCCTCTGATATTAATTTCTAGTTTTATTCCATTGTAGTCTGAAAAGATACTTCGTATAATTTCAATCTTCCTAAATTTTTATTTTTTCAAATAAACCTCATTTCTTTATAAATTTCCAGCCTTGAGTATTTCCTTTATATACTAACAATGTAAAATGGACTAACACATTTCCTCAGCTTTTGTTTGTCTGTGGAAGTCTTTATTTCCCCTTCATTTTTCAGAATAGTTTTTGCTGAATATAGTATGCTTGGTTGGCAGTCATTTTCTTTTAGCTTTTTTTTTTGAGACAGAGCCTCAAGCTATCCCCCTGGGTAGAGTGCCGTGGCATCACAGCTCACAGCAACCTCTAACTCCTGGGCTCAAGCGAGTCTCCTGCCTCTGCCTCCCAAGTAGCTGGGACTATAGGCACCTGCCACAACGCCTGGCTATTTTTTGGTTGCAGCTGTCATTGTTGTTTGGTGGGCCGGGGCTGGATTCGAACCCGCCACCTTAGGTGTATGTGGCTGGCTCCTTAGCCACTTGAGCCACAGGCACTGAGCCTCTTTTAGCATTTTTAACAGTAATTCCACTCCGTTCTGGCCTACAAGGCTTCTACTACAAAAAAAAAAAAAAAAGTCTGTTGATAGACTTATATGTGTTCCTTTCTACAAATTTGAGTCATTTTTCTTTTGTTGTTTTCATAATCCTATTTGTCTTTGACTTTTGACAATTATGATCTGCCTTGCTGTGGATTCCTGAGGGGGATCATCATAACTGAAACCCATGGGGCCTCTTGAATTTGGATGTCCATTTCCTTCCCTAGATTTGAAAAGTCTTTCACCAATATTTCTTCAGATACATTTTTTACCCTTTTCTCTCTCATTTCTTATTCTTAGACTCTGATTTGCATATATTGATTTGTTTTATTGTGTCACATAGGTCCCTTAGTCATTCTTCACTCATTTTCATTTTTTTTCTCTTTGTTTCTCTGGCTGGATAATTTCAACTTACCTGTCTTTAATTTTATAAGTTCTTTCATTCGATCAAATCTGCTATTGAACCCCTCTGCAGAATTTTTAAATTCAGCTATATTTTTTTAGTCCCAAGATTTCTACTTTGTTCTTATTTACATTATTTTTCTCTGTTGATGTCCTCATTTTATTCATGCTTCATTTTCCTGAGTTCATTGAGCATCATTATGACAGTTATTTTAAATTATTTTTCAGTTAATTTATATACTTTGTTTTCTTTAAAACCAATTTCTGGAGATTTAATTTGGTCCCTAGATTAGGCCATACTTGTTTGTGTGCTTTATAACTTTGTGTTGGGCTTCATACAACTTTTTTATTTAATTTAATCCCTAGATTGGGCCACACTTCCTTGTTTGTGTGCCTTATAACTTTGTGTTGGGATTCATATAATTGAAAAAACAAAAACTTCTTCCAGCCTTTACAAACTGGCTTCATACAGGGAAATACTGTGACAAATCAGTCTGGCTAGAGATCGGAAGGCCTCGTAAAGCCTTTCTGGAGATGTGCCTTCTAAGAACTTGTGTGCATAAATTAAAAATTAATTTGCCAGTTTCTTTTTTCAGAAATTGATAATCTCTTGTTTCCTCTTGTTTCTGTCTATGGCACTGCAGTTTTCTGGGGACTCCTTCAAGATGCCCATCTTGCTTTTATTACCATAGCTCCCAGGCTTCTATAATAGGCCAGATCCTATCAGAACTCCAACTAGAATAAGACAGAAACAAGTCCCAAGGTAACCCCCTGAAAAGTCAGAGCATTGTATGTATTTTCCAACTCTATCATTCTTCTGCATAGAGGGAAGTAGTATGGTGGTGAGTGCTCAAAACTATGGTCACTATTCTCAGTAATCCCATGCTGATGCCCCTTTCTGCCAGCACTTAAATTCAGGCAAGACAGAAACCAGTCCTTTGGGCAGCCTTCAGAAAATCTGAACATTGGACTTATCCTTCCCTTTTCCTCCCCAAATAGCTGGGAGCTGAGATTTTTCTCTCAATTGTGCCATGGTGAGCCAGGGGAAGAATCTATGAGAAGTGAGTGCCATGAATTTTTCTACCAGCTTTGCTGTGGCTGGTTGCATGTTCCTCAAAGGAAAGGAACCTCTTGTTTCTGGGGTGCTCACATAGGGAATTTATCCATGTATTATTATTGAATTTGTGTCTTCATACAAAGAAAGAAGGTGATTTTCTATCCCACCATCTTGCTGACATCACCTCTATGGTACATTTTCTTAATGAAGGAGTTGTCATTACCCTACACTTTCTTTAAATTTCAGTTTCTTCCCCTCTGAAATGAGAGCCTACACTAGATGATTGCAATGTTCTACAAAACCCCAGCTGCACACAATTTTAGAGATCAATGAAAAGAGACAAAAATTAAAGAGCAGAGGCAAAAAAAGGAGACAGTTAGAATTAAGCAGGTGTGAATGACCATTGCAAAACGCCATGCCACATAAGGATGTCAAAAAACATCTCACAGGTCTTTTCTCATTAGAAAGAAAAATTCTTTCCCTTTTAAAGTGCCTTTCAACCTTCATATACAAATTAAAATGTAAAGAAAAATAGAACATTTATGATAAAATAGAATTGTTCTCACTTGAAATGTAATAATTATATAACTAATAAAGAAAATGATAACAGTAACAGCTGCAAAGTTGACAAGGCACTGGCTCAGAATCTTACATAAGGCAAGCCAAACTAAACTCTTTACTGGCAAATGTTAGTGGATTCAAGATCAATTAGGACTGCCTTCTAGAGAGTTAGGTTCCTAAAATAAGATCAATGTAATAATTGCACAGATATTTAAATTAAAAATATTTAACCAGAAATGAAAATTTGAAAATGTATCTATTATCTTTGGTACAATTTTTCCAGACTCACCACTGTGGCAACTTTTGAGAAGGAGAGAATGTGTCTCAAGCTCTTTCTGCTGTAAGCTTGTCAACATGAAACTTCAAGTAGCTGAAAGATGCTTCATTTTTTTCTCTCTTTTTTTCTTATTATACAGATTATACAGTCTGATCCTTTTTTAAACAGCTTAAATAAAGCCCAGGAGTAAATGAATGTTTCTGGCCAAATATAACCACACAATCAGAGAACAAACTATGTTTCTTACCCTCCAACTGTTCCAAGATAAAAAGTCACAAAAGTAATTTATCAAAAAAAAAAAATCATACCTATCAAGCCAATGAGAATGTTTTCTCACACTATTTCTTCAACATTTTTCCTGCTAAGATAAAAATATTTTATAACATCTGTCAGAATATGAAAGGTTAACATGTCCATCAACTTTAACAAATATAAAAATACCAAATAAATTTTAGCTGAAACTGAAAGACAAAAAGGAACCCATGGATGAAGGTGCTAAGGGCAAAGCATTTCAGACAGAATGAGTGGTGTTGGGCACATGTCCAGAGGCAAGATAAGCTTAATGTGCCTTAGGAAAGAAAAGAAGGAGAGCCGCTGAAGGTCGTTATGTGCATGGGAAGAATGGTGAAAGATGATGGGGGAAGATAAGAGGCAGCTGGGACAGGCCATGCAGTCCCTGCAAAGAGTCCAGATTTTACTCCTGAGGAAGTAAAGAACCACTGGTGAATTTTAAACTGAAAAGTGTTGGTTGTATACATGGCAACTATGTATAGAATTAAGTTGGGTAATTAAATCTGAAACCCCCAAGAATTTTTCCCATTGTTACTTGATCCCAGAAATATAAGTAGAGAAATCTAAAATACAGGAAATGGTCAGTGCTTGTGATGGTTAGTTTTATGTGTCTACTTGGCAAGGCTATAGCATCCAGTTATTTAACCAAAAGATAACCCAGGAATTGCTGCGAAGGCATTTTATAGATGTGGTTAATACATATATGTGTACCTATGATTACTTGACACTAAATCAAGGAAATTGCCATTGTAATATGCATAGGTCTTACTCATTCACTTGAAGGACTTACAAGCAAAAACTGAGATTTCCTAGAGAAGAAATTCTGACTCAAGAATTAAGTTTTTAGCCTGCTACTTCCAGATTTGCTAGCCCACATAATAACTAAATGAATTTCTTAAAAAAAATGTTAATACATATAGGTAGATCCTATTAGTTCTCTTTATTAGAAGAATGCTGACTCCAAAAAGTATAATGTTTTTTCAAAGTGGGTCTCAGGGCAACAATAATGTCATAACCATAATAAATAAATAAAGAGCATGGACATTTGAAAGGAAAGAAAATGAGCTTAAGTTCGGATTTGATTGTTAAATGATTTATTATTAAACGAGCATGATTTCATTATGAAAGTTGAAAAATTAAGGAGACAGAGGTACTAAACATTGTTGTAACTGCTATTTCTACTTTAGGTCTCTTTTCACAATGTATTTTCAAATAAATAAATACCCTGTATGCAGTGTTTTTACTCAACAATGTATTATAAGAATTTATGTATTATCACAAAACCTTCATTAACTACTATTTTAATAGCTGCATAGTAGTCTGCTAATTAAGTAAAACAAAAATTTTAAACCAACCCCTGTGGAATGTATAGGTTGTGCCCAGTTGTCTTATGGTCAATGAATTATCACAGTAACTACCATCATGCATGTACCTTTTTCAATATTTGGGCTCATTTTCTCTGAAAAATCCTAGATATAGAATTGTGGATCCAGAACTGATTAATATTCTGCCAGTAGACACTACTACAGTAAGTAATATTGGCCTATAATATATTGAGATATGCCTATACAAGTTAGTAAAGGGCCACTGCCCATCCCCACTTAAGCATCCCTATTAGTCCTCCCGGGGAACAATCTTGACATCTCCAGGATCCCAAAACTAAGGGGTTTACACTTGGCTGCATCAAGGGGCTCTTGGATCTGCTCTGGCACCATGAACAGGGCCTTGACAGGTCAATGGCCATCCATGCTTTACCTGTTGCTAAATATTTTGATACCCCAGAGTCAGAAGCATTTATATAAATTATAATATTTATATACATTAACTCAGTTTTAATGGGTCATTTAATCTGTATTCATGTGTTAGTGGTATGACATTTAAGGAGGGATAACTTGATTTTATCCAATTCATCCTCTTCTGATCATTCCAGCCTCCTCTGAGGCTAGAAATGCTTCATGAAATTTCCCCCATGTACTCCACAGCCCTGCCCTGTTTCTCCTTCACATTCTATGCAGATGCCTTTCTTCCCTGGGATGTTGCAGATTGGCAGGATCTCTTTCTTCTTTCCCACTCCACTCCAGATTTCCACCTTAGTAAATATTAGTCCCTACACATCGCCATTCTTTCTCTTCTGTGTAGGGAAAGAGGATTTGTAAATATATTTTGACTTATTGATGGCACATAGTCTATATTTTTAACTGTTGTCATAGAGACATCAGGGCATTGGAAGATCATTCTTTAAAAGGTATTGTGAGGGTGGCTGAGGAATCAGGCAACTCTGAACTCACAAAACAAACCACTTTTCTCTGAAATAAATACTTAAGGGTGCCTAATCTCAACAAAATAAAAAAAAAATCATTCCTTGCATTTAGTGGTAAAACATGTGTAGGCATTTTCTACAGAACAGACTTTTCCAAAACTATTGTCCACCCAAAGCAATCAGACAGGGTCGTTGTGGAGTATGACAGTCACTACTCATGTGGATACTGCAATGTGCCCTCTCAATTTAGTATGCATCCAAATCAGTTTGCGAGCTCTTCCGACAGCTCTTCTCCTTCCCTTTTAACTGTTCCAAGTAGTTTGAGAGTCACTCCCAAAGTAAACCATGAGCTTGACATAATTAATTAAATCATTAAAAGAACATGTAAACCCAGGTCAGAATGACTGGGGATTTAAATCATCAGAAAAAATATAAGAGGCTGTGAGAAAGCTATCCCAACAGCTTGTCCACTTGGCAAGACTATAGCACCCAGTTCTTTAACTCACATACTAAAATCCACTAAATAAAAGATCAAAAGTTGTCTTAAAGCAAATGAGATAGAATTTGTTATTTGTTTTTAAATGCAGTTGAAATATAGTCATCTTACCTGAAATACTTCAAATATTATTGAAAGGGAATAAGGCATCTATTCATCAGTGAATACATACTTCAGTAAATCATATGGTAAATAGAATAGGCAGCCCACAGGAATTTTGCAACCTAGTTGGCAAGTGGAGATATAAAGTCAATAAGTTATGTCAAGTGCCCTCTAGGAAGATAACTTAGCAAAGTGAGTTTTCATGTTAGTTGGAGAAATGTTCATGAAGTAAGTGTAGTGTGTGCTAAACTCTAGCGGGTGATAAAAATTTATGGAAGTGAAAAGAAGATGAATGTGTAATTAAGTTGTAGATCATGTTGTAATTAAATAAATGGAAATAAAAATCTTTTGGAAATATGAGTGGCTCCCCCTTGCTACTCTGAAGAATCCAGGGATGTGATTCATTTAACAGAGGGCTTTGAATGTTTGGGTTTGGTGTTTGGACCCTTCCCTTAAAAATAATAGGAAGTCAACAAACAAAAGAGTGACTGAAAGAAATGCTTGAGGAAGATTAAACCAGAGTTTGTGTGCAGCAGATCTAGAAAAAAGTTAGCTGAGTGATACTGCAATAGTCCAAGTAAGCAACAACACATCTATAACAATGCTTCTCAGGTCCCAAGAGTTCAAGAAAATCCAGATAACTTTTTTCTACATTTGTCATCAGGCAGGTGGGAGAAACATGGTAAGAGAATAGCAGTAGGAATGATAGGTTTCCTTGTTAATGTGTCTCTCACCTACTCTTCCCTACCTGCTTACTAATATGGGCTCTGCTCTTGGCACCCAGGATTCTAGGGACAATCACATGCAAATTTGCTCTCCACAGTCATCATACAAAAATTCATATAATAATTTATATTTTTTGATTGTCATAAAATATTACAGAACTTTGTTAATGGACTTAAGAAGTGTTAGGAAAGGCAATCTGCTTTGGGCCCTGGGTGTTCCTGCACACTCTTCCTGAGTATGCTAAACCGCAAGGCCTGACTGTCCCCAGAACAACTTCTACAGCTAGTTACACAGGAAATTTAGTAGGTGGAAGTGACCACAGTGTGACAACTATGAGACTATGAGCTCCTCACAGAAAGAAGACCAACTGGCTTTTTGCTTCTATAAAAGCTGAGATTTTGTCCCTGTGTTCCTCTCATATCACAACCTACAGCATGCATAGCCCTTGTCTGGACCATCAACATAGCTACACCAATTCCCTAATCAGAAAATTGGTGCAGCCATGCTGATGCTCTTGCTATTTATTGCACTGGGAGTAATAAGCTGTGTTTCTCTGATCCATGGTCTTGTCGTCTATTATTGTACTTATATAATTATGGTATTGGTATCCTCTACAGTCTACAAGGTTAGGGCTCTTCTTAAACAAAAGCTGGGTGCCAACATGGACAATGACATTCTAAGGGGAAAAAAGGCAAGAGATTTATGGCCAAGTTCAGGAATATAAGAAAACTCCCAGGAAGCCAACAGCAAATGCTCTCATCTAAATGATAAACTAGAAGGTGGGGAGAATAAATGATCCCTCACTGTTTTCTCTCTTTATGAACAGAAGTCGAGTCAGTGAAGAGAGGTGGGATGGGAAAAAAGTGCCCAATCAGTGATGGGGTTCTTGTTCTGCTATGGAACAGGGCATAGGAAAGCACCCCAGGCCCCTGCCAGGGAGGAAAGCCCAGCTGCCCTCTGCTTTAACACCACAGCTAGCACCAGCCCTGAAGTGCAGCATGCCTCAGCGCAGAGTGCCAAGGTGTGTGCCCATTGTGAGAAGGAATATAGATCCATGTGGGTCAATGGACTAAAGATCTATTAGACCCACAGCTAGTGCCTTTTGCAATGAGATGATGAGAGATTATGTTCTTAGAAGTTAAATGGTAAAAATGAGACCACCTCACGTTCAACTACACACTTCCAGTCTATACAGGCTTACTCAGTTGAGAGAGAATCATGTCCCACATCAGGCTTCCTACTCTGGATTTCTGTTTCAATGATTATGTTGTAGCCCACCCAAGGAGAGTTCTCCAAAACCAATGAAATGGAAAATGAATGAGATTCCTCCATGGAGGTCAACATCACTCTAGAGGAGGAAGTAACAAATACGGTGGCTTCCTTACAACCAATTATTCCACTTCAGGGCCTCTGCTGCCTGACCCTGCTCTCCTGTATTCTGATTTAACAACCTTTAGAGAGAAGGGGACTAGGGATAAGTCTAAGGTCTTGCTGTCTCCGGGGGGATCTGAAGTCTTAAATCTGAATGAGAGTGCATAGGTCAAGACTCCTGCCCATTCCCAAGAACTAGAATCATCAGTCCTCTGCTGCTACTTCATTACTACACTGGTGTCTAATAGCCACTGATAGTCATTCCTGCTATGGGCACACGATAACAGCACTGTAGCAGCATAATAAACTATACTATGATTTTGGATATCCAGGATATTCACAATAAGACAGTGGCAGACAAGGTATTCAATAGACATTTCAGACCCTTATGATCTTGAGGATGCTGGCATGATCTAAACATGGAATAGACATTTAAATACTTGAATAAAAAAGACTGCTGGATAGAATAAGTTGTCAACATTGTAGACTAACATCTTAGACAATAAGGGCATTCAACGCAGTTGTTCCCAACAAGAAAATATGCTCTTTAGAATTATAGGATGGAGAATATCAGGGCAGAGGGGAGGCAGGGAGTGGAATGGAAAGACCAGCTCTCCACATCTGTGATGCTGACAATCTGACAATAGCTCTTCCCTTCTTATTTCACCATTTACTCTAGCATCTGGGAGGCCCAACTAGTTTTATCTTAGGGTGGCAATTAAGCAATAGGGCCTGGGTGACTCCTGCTGCTTAACTATAGCTGGTTTTAGCTATTGGGTATGAAGATCACAGGCTATGAGCATCTTGAGCAGCTGACTGATTTTGAAAACCCTACAGTAGCCCCACAATGGCCCATTGGGACCCAGCCCCCATGACACCTGACCTCTTGGGCTAAGCAAAGGGAGAAGTAGTGGCTATTAGATCTGAACCCACTGTGTGACTTAGGAGGGAGAAAAACAACTCTGACACCTAAGGAGGGAGGACTTAGACTCTGAGAAATATTGGGAGGGAGGAACAGTTAGTGTTCCCCTTATCCCCTAGATCTGGTCCCATAGAAAAATAATCACATCATCTGCCAGAGTGAAGAGGAAGCTGTGCTAGTGATCTGCCACAATGGTGGGTTTACTGTCCTCATCCTCATGCTATGGGAATGGGGAAACTCATGTGGACATGATTATCTATGAACTGTTTTACTGTGCTTGACCCTACTGTCAACAGCTCCCAATGTGAGCCTCACTCCCCCATGTGACAATCATGTAGACTTTACAGCCCCATTTCAATATGACTGATAAGAATTTATGTATCCTGAGGCCCAAGCAACCTGGGACTGTGCCGTGTATAGCAATCAAGTCTGTGCCTACCTGTGACCCTGCCCATGGTCTTAACCAAACCCATGTAATGAGATCCATATTAAATTTAATGACAAATCCTGACCTGGAGTGACTATGTTTTCATGGAAGTTCTATGTTTTCATGGAAGAAGAGTGGGCCACTGAATATCTGCCACTCAGAACAGAGGTTGTTTTTTTTGCCCATTTGTTGCCTTTTGTAATTTTTGGCACTGACACTGGCCTTTGGTCTACATTCCCTTTGTGGGGACATTCTACCAGGAATGCACTGACTCCTAATTCCATACAGCAGTGTGAGAACTGCTTCCCCTGGAACTGAAGCCTAGCAAAACAATAGTCAGGAACCCATCCTTTAGCTTAATTACTACAGCCAGTGAGATAGCACAAACTCTGGAAGGCCAGCAGGTCGATCTAAACTCCCTTTCATGAATTGCAACGGATAACAGGCTGGTATCATGGCTGAATACAGAACAGCATGTACAGGCACATATACCCCATGTTGTGCTTGGGTCAATGTTACCATTGAGATGGAGCAATTCACCACATCCTAGGAAAGGTTATGGCTAACTGAAATGGTTAACTGAAATAAGACCAACTAGTACCCTCTGGGACTTATTCAGGAAGCTGATCCAGGGATGCCAGGATGCAGAGCAGAGGCCAGTAATACACAGTGGCCTCATCTTGCTAATCAACATTCTATTGATAGTAGTTAACCCAATGCTGTTTGAGGCAAACAGGATGAATTGGCCCTGGCTCCTGTCAGTGCATCTAGTTTGAGCCACTGACTTCGATAAGTTTATGCAGCCAAGAGGGTATAAACTCTGATGCCTCATGGGACACTTGCCAACTCTGAAAGCAGTGAATAGGGAACTATCATGCAGCTCCCACAAGAACACGTGTAAAATAGACAAGAAAGAAGAGTTCCCCCAAGGAAGGGGCAGGAGATGACAAAACAAATATTCATGACCAGTATTTCCAAAGTGTCACTTTATTCTTTTTTATTTTATTGCCTTCTGGCCATTACCTAAGATCATATGAGCAATGTGCAGAACTAAAGTTTGTAAATCTAATGCTCAAAAAGATAATTCTGCCCCTGCACAACCAACTCGTGCATTCTACTTGATCTCCTCTGCCTCCATTTCAGCAGTGACTGAAATACATCTAACCAAGGGTAGTGTTGAACCCAGTGATGAATCACAGTGCAGTGAGTCATAATGTTCACTGTGCTGCATTGCAGCAGCTTCTGAAAAGCAGTGGGAAAAGAATTTGAGAGACAAATTAAAGTTTAATATATGAGAGAATATTGGTTTAAATTTAAAATCTCCTTTTTAGAGAGCCAATAACAGTTATGACCAAGGAATAAAAACCTTATTCAAGAGGAGGAATATACACTATTATGGTACTCAGTTTAGTATTTAATTTAGCAAATTCACATATTGTAATAAAAACCCTGAAAATCAACCTTTGGAGCACTTAATACATTGATTATAAATTTAATTAAATTCCCTTAAATAATTTTAACTGTAAGAACAAATATAGTATGGTCGATTCTTTTGAATATATCGAGCATCTTGAACAGCAAACCATGCTTGTACAATGATGCAAAACTGATAATACCTTTTCATTAGAGCTCGTTATCAAATTCCAAAATAGGTTTAACCGCTTCTTATTCTTACCCTTATTTTGACACTGCCAGTTCCCATTTTATTAAACTTACCAGACCCAAAAGAAAAATCACAGTCAGTCTCACACTAAGATGCTATGGGCAAAGTACAGACCTAGAAGTTTGCACCAGGTTCCACATTCTAACTCACTGGCTACGTGACCTTGAGTTGGCACCTTGGGTATGATTGCAATGGCTATAGTGATTCAAAGAGGTGACACTGAGCATCATCAGTTGAATCCCTTCATATGACACATGTTTGAAGTTTCAAGTTATTAGAACATGATGCCTTTTCTTCAAAGTTTTGAATGCCCACCTAATCCCTCAGTCCTTTTTTTTTTATTATTATTATTAAATCATAGCTGTGTACATTAACGCAGTCATGGGGTACAGTGTGCTGGTTTTATATACAATGAAATACTTTCATCAAACTGGTTACCATAGCCTTCATGGTATCCTCTTAGTTATTGTGTTAAGACATTTATATTCTACATTTAGAAAGATCCACATGTACCCTTGTAAGATGAACCAGAGGCGTAGTCCCATCAATCACTCTCCCTTCACTCATCCTCCCTCCTCCTCTCCCCTCCCTCTTCCAATTCTTCAGTTCTTAATCTACGTTCTTGTCACTATGATATAAGGACTTAATCTGTTAACATTTTAAAAATATTATACCTTAGGCTCAGTGCCTGTGGCTCAAGCAGCTAAGATGCCAGCCACATACACCTGAGGTGGCAGGTTCAAATCCAGCCCAGGCCCACCAAACAACAATGAGACTGCAACCAAAAAATAGCTGGGCGCTGTGGCAGGCACCTGCAGTCCCAGCTACTTGGGAGGCAGAGGCAGGAGAATCACTTGAGCCCAGAAGTTGGAGGTTGCTGTGAGCTGTGATGCCACAGCACTCTACCCAGGGGGACAGCTTGAGGCTCTGTCTCAAAAAAAAAAAAAAAAAAAAAAAAAGAATTATTATACTTTATAGTAATTTCTTCAGCTTAATTAAAGGGCCATCTAGGGCTTAACCTCTATGAACAGCTAACCTCTTTAGGAGATTAGGCTAATTTATTTCACTGGAGACAAAACTTTTGAAATCTCCATCTTCTTGAGAAACAGGTTTAATGAACCTTTGCATTCACCTTATTATGTTATATGACCACTAATGCTAACCAGTACTTGGCTGTTCTTGGTACAGTTCCTGCTTTATACAGGATTTTTTTTTTTTTTTTACTCACACTGCTAAGAAGTACATCTAATATGCAGAAGCTGCAAAATACCACATACAATACTTCCTACCATAAATATCAGTAAAAACTTTAAAATATCCAAGTGCGTATAAATTTACCTTATATAATTATGACCCTTTGTATACTTAATAGTAATCTTACTTGGGGTGTTATTGTGAATTCATGGCCTTTTGAAGATGCAAATTCTAAGTATTATTGTTATCATTATTTGATACTCACAGGAAGTCTCCTTAAGAAGATTCATTCACTTTTTTTACTACCCCTTACATCTTTGAAAGCATTCTTGCTTTCTGATGACAACAGTATAATTTAAACTGTAACTAAATATCCTGATTGGTTAGGGCAGGAAATCAAATACCTCCAATGAGACCTGGTCCCTTTTATGTAGCAAACAAAATTGGAGACAAAATAAAATCTAGATCCTAAGGGCACACTAAGGAAAGGATGACGTACCGAAAACAGAAAATACCCTTGGACTTTAGTTTTAGTAACATGTGATCTAGAAAAATAGATATGTATTTAAAGGTATCACTTTAAGGTCATTTTTCCAATTCTCTATATTATATTTTTGCTCCTTTCTTTTCTAATGTTATTTCATCAATCATAAGGATTTTCTCCTCCGTAAACAATAAGGTCTCAAAAGTTCACCAAAGAGACTTTCAAAAGGGAGTAAAAGTTTGGGATTTAATTTTTTTTACTGAAGATAGCTGTGGAGGACAGTTTGTCCGTTTCTTACAAAGCTAAATAACACCCAAAGGATATTTACCTATAGTAAAATAAAAGAAGTGTTGGAAGAGTTAACAACACTTCTTTTATTTATATCCCAGAAATTAGCAGAGTTAGGAAGTAGAGTATGGTGCATGATTTTGGAGAAGAAGATTACTATAATTGTGGGATATCCTTGTCTATGGTCCTAGACAGAGAATTGCCATACTTACTTCTTTAAAAAACTTCAGGGTATCACTCGGAAGGCTGAGGCAAGAGAATTGCTTGAGACCAGGAGTTTGAGGTTGCTGTGAGCTATGATGCCACGGCACTCTACCAAAGGTGACAAAGGGACACTCTGTCTCAAAAAAAAAAAAAAAGGTACATTATTTTGAAAAAAGAATCTAACTACTATGTACTTAACAATTTCAAAAAATAAAAACCATTTGTTAATTTAAAAAAAGAAAAACTTCAGGGCATCAGAAATTGGAAGACTGACTGGAAAGAAAAATAAATACTTCATGAAAACAACTCAGTTTCATGAGTTCATAGATAATGGTGCTAGATAAATCAGTCCTACCTACAGGAAATTTCTAAGCATTCATATTTTATAAAAATATTTATTCCAAAACCATCTGTTTGTTGAAACTAGTTCTACAAATGACTCAACTATATGCTACTTTTATTACATATCCTCGAACATCATAATATTTTATTCAGGGAAGATGGAAGCATACTTCCAAAAACTATGGTAGCATAGTTTTTGAATCTTTTCAAATTACACTATAAAAATGCAGAGAGAAAACTAGAAAAGCAAAGAAAAATAGGTGATCGACATCTTCAACAAACTTAGGGGGCAAAATATCCTCATGCACCCCAAAATATAAGTAAGTGGGGACAAACCTTCAGTAGCTACAACACACGCACAGCAACTGTGCCAGAGAAAGTATTCTAACAACTGAGTGTCTTGTATGCCTGAGAATCCTAAAATAGCCAATGGAAACTCAGTAGACATTTCAGAGGACCAATGGGAGAACAGAACAGCAGCTGAAATTGGGTGAGTTTTGCATCGTCCAATAGTGGGTGAGTACAGGACTGCAATAGGTTCTAAAGAGACTGGAGCAGTCTGTCTACCTCCATGAACTCTCAAAACTTCCAACCTCCTTTCCAGGACAAAGCCCCACACTGCGGATAAAGTGCTAAGAATAAAATCCAAATGGAAAGCATAAGGACAACAAAGAAAAAGCAAAGATACTCACATAAAACATGGCGTTAAGAACAGAACTAGGATATCTGAGAAAGTAAACTGTCAGATATTTTAATACTCCACAAAACAGTAGAATTCAATTTACAGTGTGATGTTAGAAAGTTAACTCCTTTCTTCCAAAGTTTTAAGAAAACAAATTTCACTTAAAAATAAACAACAGAAAAGAATGCGGTCAATGCCATATTGAGTTAACATACAGAAAGGGGTAAAAATGAGCAACATATATAATCTGTAGTGCTAAGCTCAACATGTCCAGGAAGCACCAGCTGAGGACTTGCCAGCAAAGCTGGAGTGAATAGTGATTACTTGGGAGATAGTCAGCTGATAGAGTTTTAAAATTCCATATTTAGAAATAAAACATCTGGCTCTGCACCTGTGGCTCAAGCAGCTAAGGCGCCAGCCACATACACCTAAGTTGGCGGGTTTGAATCCAGCCCAGGCCCACCAAACAACAAAGAGGCTGCAACCAAAAAATAGCCGGGCGTTGTGGCGGGCGCCTGTGGTCCCAGCTACTTGGGAGGCTGAGGCAGGAGAATCACTTGAACCCAGGAGTTGGAGGTTGCTGTGAGCTGTGATGCCACAGCACTCTACCCAGGGGGGCAGCTTGAGGCTCTGTCTCAAAAAAAAAAAGAAAAAAAGCACATCTGCAGGGTGCTTTGCACATCCACATGATTTTAAAATCTGGTTTGGAATTTGGAGTTGATCCAATTCTTTTCCCCACTTTATAACCAGAACAACTGAAGCTCATAGAGGGAGACTTTTTCAAGATCACATCTCTTGAATTGCTAAAATAAGAGAAGCCATTAAGTCATCCTCAAAAAAATATGAACATTAGAATCTAATATTTTAAGATGAGGTAAATTCATTAGAAAAAAAATGGTAAAAGGCATGAAACACCAACCTAAAGAAAAATGCAAACAGCTAAGAAAGTAGGTGATAGAATTCAGAAGAATTAGAAATAAAATAATTTTATTTTATTATTTTATAGAGGGTATAAAAGAGTAAAATAAAATAGAGAAAAGAGACATAGAAGAGAGAGACATTTTTAAGATCAATAAGGTGTGAAGGGATCTGAGGGTACTCTGGCTGTAACATCTGTCACCCCAGTGATCATCAGGGTTGATCCAGATGCTGGCTGGCTGGCTGCGTGTCCCCTTCCTCCCCAACCACTGGATGTGCACCTCCCAGCAATGCCACACTGTCAGCCAGAGAGGAAGACCTTCCCCCACACAGGAGTACATTTCTGAGGTCAAGGGTAGCTGCACTGCCCTGCTAGCAACCCTCCACACAAATTCCAAATGCTGCCAAGGTTGTGAAAGAACAGGAACTCTCATTCATTCCAGGTGGGAATGAAAGATGGCATAAGCCCTGTGGAAGATAGTTTGTGGATTCTTAGAAAGCTAAACGTATTCGCCATACAATCCAGTAATCAGACCCTTAGTTTTTACCTGCATATGGGTGTTTGTAGTAAGTTTATCCATCATTGCTCAACCTTGGAAGCAACCCAGATGATCCAAGGTGAATAAATAAAATAAGACGATGGAATATCCTTCAGTGCTAACAAGAAAGGAGCTGTTTAAGCCATGAAAAGACATGGAAGAGACTCAGATGCATAGCACTGAGGGAAAGAAGCCATTATGAAAAGTCTGTTCGCTGTATGATTCCAGCAACACACCATCCTGGAAAAGGTAAAACTATGAAAACAGTAAGAAAAGAAATCAGTGGTTGACAGTGGATAGAGTGAGGAAAGCATGAATGTGCAGAACATGGAGGAATTTCAGGGCAATGAAACTGCTCTGAAGGACACTGTAATGGTGGGTGCGTGTCATTATACATTAGTTCAAACCCACAGAATGAACACCACCGAGGGTAAGCCCTAATGTAACTGTGGACTTCGGGAGATAATGACATACCAATGTGAGTTGGTCAGTTCTAACACATGTACCACTCTAGGAGGGGACACCGACTACAGCAGGGAGTGGGGGAGGAGGAGGTATATAGGAACTCTATAATTTACTCATTACTGTGAACCTAAAACTATTCAAAAAATATATATTCTATCTTTTTCGAAGGATAAATAGTTAAAAAGAATTTGGGAAAAAGTAACAAATACAAAAAGTAAGTGGAAGACCTAGCACATAAATATGAATGTGCAAAGCAGAAAATCAAGTTGAGATGGCAGAACTGAAAAAAAGTGATTTAATACATTTTTTTCTTTAACTAAAAAAATTGAAACCAAATATTAAAATACATAGTATGCTGGAAAAGTTAGCACTAGAAATTACCAACACTAAGAAAATTCTAGTAAAATTAGTAGAATCAAAGGGGGAAAAACACTTCGGGTATCAAAGCAACAAAGCCACATCACTTATAAAGGAAAGAAATCAAGATTTTTATCAGACGTTTCAACAGCAATGCTTTCTGCCAAAGGAAATCAATTAACATTTAAGATATCAAAGAAAGCAAACTTGGGACAAAAATTTTCTAGGCAGTCAAACCGACGCGCGAGTAGTATCAATAGTATTATGACCACATCAAATAGCTATCAACATACTATAACTCAGGCAACATTTTGTCATTATTTTCCTGCAGGATCTACTAAAGAGAAAGTTTCACATAACCAACATGACTACAGAAGCACTGAAAAAAGAATAGATAATGAGCATTAAGTATAAACTTTTAAAACTAGTACTCTATGATGGTTAAAAATGTGATAATAACCGGTAGTCCCAGCTACTCGGGAAGCTGAGGCAAGAGAATTGCCTAAGCTCAAGAACTGGAGGTTGCTGTGAGCTGTTACGGTACAGTACTCTACAGAGAGTGACTCTGTCTCAAAAAAAATAATGATAATAAAATATTCCATGCTATATGCTATAACAAAGATATTTTGCAATCTTTTTTTAAAACTGAGGAACTGGGGTGGCACCTGTGGCTCAAAGGGGTAGGGCGCCAGCCCCATATACTGGAGGTGGCGGGTTCCAACCCAGCCCCAGCCAAAAAAAAAAAAAAAACTGGGGAACTGGGCAGTGCCGTAGCTCAGTGAGTAGGGCACCGGCCATATACACCAAGGCTGGTGGGTTCAAACCGACCCTGGGCCAGCTAAAACAGCAATGACAACTGTAGTCTCAGCTACTTGGGAGGCTGAGGCAAGAGAATTGCTTAAGCACAAGAGTTTGAGGTTGCTGTGAGCTGTGATGGCACAGCACTCTACCAAGGGCGACATAGTAAGACTCTGTCTCAAAAAAAAAAAATGGGGGAAACTGAGGAAAGCACATGTATTAAAGAAATGTTAACTGTTTTTATATTGGTGGTGGTGGTGGTGCCACGTACTGCTGTGTGAAACTAAGCCTGTTTTGTAAGTAATGTGGGGTAAAACAAAAGTAATCATGTGATGTTTTAATTTAATCATCTCATGTATTTGAGAATCAGAATTGCTGGTATGAAAGAAAGAAGGTTCACAGATAAGATGGGAACTATTAAAAAAAAAAACCTGCCATCATAAATTTGACTTTGGAGTTTCATTTTTCAGCATAAAATATTTTTAGACCAGGCTCGGTGACTCACACCTATAATCACAGTATTCTGAGAGGCCAAGGCAGGTGAATTGCTTGAGGTCAGGAGTTTATGACCAGCCTTAACAAGAACAAGTCCCCTTCTTGATGAAAATTAGAAAAAGTTAGCCCAGCATGGGGTCAAATGCCGGTAGTCCCAGGAGGATCTCTTGAGCCCAGGAGTTTGAAGTTGGAGTAAGCTATGATGACACTACTGCACTCTAGCCAAGGAAATAGGAGACTCTATCTCAACAACAACAACAACAAAAAACTATTCTCATATTTTTATGAGAATAACACTAAGCCTAACTCCATCCACTGACAAGGCCTCAAACTAATGTCAAGGCCTGGAAACAGTGACCAACTCAGCAGCAGTAAGCACCTCCATCACCTACAGTATGGCCTTCAGAAACCATTTTCCTCGAAAAAACATCTATAATCCTTGGAAACTGGTTGATTCCAAGAACAGAAAATGTACAAACTCAGCCAGAACATCTTACCAGAGATTAAAGAAGCTATCACAGACAGCTACAGACGTGTGCAGTGGACCCAGGAGCCACAGGAGCCAGCTTCAGGGTGCCTCCCCAGGCAAAGAAGGTCAAATCGAGTTTTTATAGGGATTATAACTAGAGCATATTTTAAACTTAAAGGTCTAAACCTTTAAGTTCATAATAATATTTGTTATAAAAGGGTACCTTAATTGGTAAACTTTGTAAGATAGTAATGAACCAACTCATGACTTTAATAACTGGTAGTTAGTAAAGAAAAATGTATATTTATCCTATCTTTCCAATTCCATTCAATACCATAGAATAACCAAATAGTTGATGGGCCTAAGATTTTTCCTACATAAGGTTTCAACTAGTAGATGGAGAAAGAAGGCTAGAATGAGAACATTATCACTTTGAAATTTTAATAAATTACTGGATCTGAGCAAGAAATAATATGAATACCCCCCCCCCACACACACACACACACTCTTAGCAAAAGATTAAGCCAGTACTTAAATTAAAAAATAAAAAAATAGGGCAATGCCTGTGGCTCAAAGGAGTAGGGTGCTGGGTTCAAACCCAGCCCTGGCCAAAAAACTGCAAAAAAAATAAAAAATAAATAAAGATGTTGTTCTCCCTAGTAGGGAGAACTAGCCTCCACTCTGTGGAGTAGATCTTCTCTATTTCCTAGATAAAACTTGTTTTCACTCTATACTGTCAGCTTGCTCTTAAATTCTTTCTTAGACAAAGCCAAGGATCCACTTGAACCCCAAGTGGTTCCCAGCACTGGAGACTAAAAGATCTGGAAATGTGTCCAATTGAGAGCAACAAGATATCCAAGGAAAGATAAATAAATCAAACTAATTTTGATTTGAGACAGCAGTACAGAGAATGTGGTGGGGTTCTCCCAAAAACTGGACGTGTTCATGGGACAGAAGTCAGAGGAAGGGCAGCCACTCCAGCAAGACAGACACAACTGTCATTAAAGCCCAAGAACTCACAGACAGTATCTTCCAAAGCAACGGCACAGAATGTGGTTTTTGTTTTTGAAATGAGGAGAAGCTTTTCACTAGGCACGGAGATCTCTCAGACTGATTGCGATGACAAGGAATCATTCCTCTGTAGACCAGAAACTTCCTTTCCCAGGAGGTGGATCCCCCAAGAGAGTTGGCTATGAGTTGATTGACAGTTAGTTCAAGAGCTCTGTGAATCTGTGTATTAGTGAGCAATGCTGACAGGCTGAGAGAGCATGCCATCACTTCAAATGTTCTATGACTATTTAAATAGAGTGAGTTTCTTTTATCTTTATACAACTGAAATTAATTTTAAAGCATTATTGAACTCGGAGGTTTTTTTCCCACATGTCCAGGGGATTTTTAGATTCAATAACCATATTTTCTCTGAACATTTTATTTTGAACATTTCCAAAGCTACTGAGCAGTTGGAAGTATACCACGTGAACACCCACAAGCCCTTCATCTAGATTCACCGATTCTTGACGTTAGTGGCAATATATTCTCATTATCTCTTCCTTGCTCCACTGTGTGCTTGTGGGCAATGCTTTTTTATTTGCTGATTCCTCTATAAGTAAATTGCGCACATCATGCCTCTTCTCCCCATAGTTACTTTAGCGGTGTCTCCTGAGATGAAAATTAAGAACATTCTTTTACACAACCTCAGTATGATTCTCATACCTATTTCAACTTAACACTAATTTAATAATAATAGAGACAGAGAAAGAGAGAGGAACCAATCATATTTCAATTTCACCAATTGTCCTAAAAATATCTTTAAAAGCTTAAGGTTTTTTTCTGACTCGGGATCTAACAAGATTCAAGGGAGGTCTTTACTTGTTTTTTCATTAGTCTCTATTAATGTAAAATAATCCCCTCAGCTATTTTTATCTTTTATGGCATTGATTTTTTTTATTGAAAGAGGCTAAGTCAATGGTTTTGTAGAATATTCCATGTAATAGATTTTCTGATGCTTCATTAATTGATTCTGCTAAGTCATTTTTTATTTGTTTGTTTGTTTTTGAGACAGACTTCCACTATGTCACCCTTGGTAGAGTGCTGTTGCATCACAGCTCACAGCAACCTCAGACTCTTGGGTTTAAGCAATTCTCTTGCCTCAGCTTCCCAAGTAGGTGGGACTACAGGCACGCACCACAGTGCCCAGCTATCTTTTTTGTTGCAGTTGTCATTGCTGTTTAGCAGCCCGGGGCCAGGTTGAAACCCACCAGCCCTGGTGTATGTGACCAGGACCCTAACCATTTAGCTACGGGCACCAAGCCACAGCTAAAACATTTTTTGTGAGAATATTTCAGAGGTGATAGTGTGTACTTTTTATTGCGATGAATCAGGGGCACATAATACCAGTCATCCCATTATTCAATATGCTAACTTTGATCATTTGTTAATTTGGTCACAGGCAGATGTCTCCATTTCAAGGTTTCGTTATTCCCTTTGCAAATAATAAATACTCTATGGGGTGATACTTCAAGACCATGTGAGTTTCTATTCCTAACAACTTTTGCTCATTAGTTTTAATGTCTATTGATGTTACTCTACTGGGGGTTACAAGATAGTGATTTTCTAACGTTCCTTTTATTTCTGCATTTATTAGCTGACACATCATAGTAAATTTGTTCATTATGTATTTTCTCAACCAATAGATACCAATACACAGTGTCAAGAAAGAGCACAAACCTGCAGTGAGGTTGGAAACAACACATCAAGGTAGACACCAGAAATTTGGCAAGACAGCTGTAAGTGTTCAGCTTCCCACGCACAGCCAGCTACTCCACCACGCAGGACAATTAGTTCTTCCTGAGAAAGCTCCACTGATTGACAGCACCGCTGTCTGAATTATTTGCAAAGAATTTCATTATTCAATTTAATATGGATAAACACAGTTTAGAAAAAATAGAACCTCATTACTCTTGATGCACAGTATTCTTGAAAGCTGCAGGAAACAACTAAAAGGAGGCTTATCTGGGCCACGGAAACACTGAGCAATGACTGTGCAACCAACCGCTGCCTCCATCCATGCTGAGTGCAACAGAATTCTAATATTTGCTGTTCAATTTATCTTCATTTTCCTTAATTTCTGCTGTGTTTAATGCAAAAACTACATGGGGTCACATTGTTAAACTTTTGTGCAAGGCCTATAACTCTATCATTTGCAATTCCCAGGGCCTTTCTTGAAAATCAGCCAGAAATTGCTACAGGTGCAGAATTCAACAGCATGAAAACTGTTTTCCAGCCTGGGTGAGATGGCTCATGCCTGAAATCCTACCACTCTGGGAGACCAAAGCAGGTGGACGGCTTGAGCTCAGGAGTTTAAGACCAGCCTGAGCAAGACTGAGATCCTGTTTCTGCTAAAAATAGAAATGACTAGTGGGGCATAGTGGTGCATGCCTGTAGTCCCAGATACTCAGGAGGCTGAGGCAAGAGAATCACTTGAACCCGGGAGTTTGAGGTTGCAGTGAGCTAAGATGACGTCACAGCACTCTACCCAGGGCAACAGAGTGAGGATCAGTCTCAGAAAAAAAAAAAAAAAGAAAGAAAGAAATTCAAAAGTAAAAAAGAAAACCAAATTCAAGGAAAAGAGAGACTAATTTTATTAAGTGAAGACATGGTATATAGAGTCTTCAATAGTGTTAAACATAAGGGCCTGGCCTACTTTTATTATGTGTCAAACCAAGAATTTGGCTGAGCAGCTACAATCTTGCCCCTCTAATTTTAACAAAATTGTCAGTAGAAATGGAGGTTCCGTCTCCTAGGCTGTCTCCCCAGAGATGTACAAAATTTTTTGTAATTTTATGAGTTAAAATCTGCCTGTTTACATAATGAGAGCCCCTCTTTTCTGATCTGGGGCCCTCTGTCCCAAGGGAGATAGAGGGTAGATAGTTGAAATACTACAATAATGAGATATTTTTCTAGCCAATAGGCTACACCAGTCCTCTGCAGTATAGGCAGCCCCCAGGTCAGGAATGAGATAGGTTCTGTAGGTTTGTTAAGTTGAATTTGCATATAAGCTGGAATAGGTACTTTTACTATTACCTGTAATAGTCTCTGTTTTTAAATGCAAATCATAAGTCAGTCCAATGTTCATGCCTCAGGGACTGCCATATGCTGTGATTATGTATTTTTTGTTGTTCTTTCAGTCAAATTTGAAGAACAGTACTGGAGTAAATATTTGCTAATAGGAAACCATTTAGAAAAATTATGAAAGAAAAGCAGATGAAAACCAACAATGCTTGGATAAAATTTAGGAATGGATGAAACATGGAGATGGATCCTAAAGAACAGCCAACTCCTAAAACAATGCTTTGTATTCTTTTCAGAAAATCAAAATTAATACACTATCCAAATAATATACTCTGTGCCTTAAAATAGATCATGTGCCATCACCCTTCATTATCTAATTTAACTGAGGAGGAAGAGTAACAGTAAAAGTAGGATATCCTGAAAAGGACTTCACCACCCCAATATGCCCCACTGGGAACGGTTGATCATGATCTTGACCTCACTGTGTCAAGTTGTCTCTTACGAGAATTTAAAGCTTCCCTACCTCTCGCCTCCTCTTCAATTTCCATTTATGAGGTGTATTAGTGAAGGAATGCTAAGCTTTTGCGCAAAACTGAATATTACAAAGTGCAAGGTAGTTAAGTGATTCTGGAGCAAAAGTTTCTTTTATTTTCCCTTTTATATATTCATGATAGCTTCTGGCATAGCAAATTAAAAAAAAAAAACAGCAGTCCTGAGCTCTCATCAGCTCTTTATTTATTGGTTCAATGTCTCTCTTCTCTTTTTCTAAATAATAAGCTATCTGAAGAAGAGGACTTTTTCATGTTTTCATGCTTAGCACATAACATTAAATCAATATATTTTATAGAATGAATGAAAAAATGAATAATCAGCATAATCATGGAAGACTCAGCCCAGAAGTCACACCAGACTCTGTCCAGGAATTCTCAGATTTTTCTTACATAGATGTTAAATAGCAATAATTTTCTTCCTTATAATATCTATGTTATAATATCTCAGCACCTTCCTTGGGCAACTTCAGTTCTATGTGAAGCTCCCAAGTGACTTATGTACTGGTCAAAGATGTCACTTTCTTGACCACCAATATTGTATCACCACTGTCGATATTTCTCATCTGGCCGAGTGAAAAGTTCTTTCTAATATCTAATGTATGGGAGTTTTCCTCACCCCAACCAATTCTCTAATTCTCTGACACCAGTTCTAGAGTTAGTGCAGACCCCACAGATTAAGTTCTCAGTCACACAAGATTGGCCCCACTTCAGATGTCAGTTGCAAATAAGGTGGCTAAGTATTTCTGCTCAGCCAACTACAAATTTCAGGGTTTTCACTGCCACCCTTCAGTGTTGATCATATGCTGTAATTACTTAATAGATTTCAGGTAAATGCTTTACTTACTATTATTCCTTTATTATAAAGGACAACTAAAGAACAACCAAATAGAAGAGATAGGGCAAGATATGAGGGCAGGAACATGGACCTTCTATGCACTGTCCAGGATTGCCATTCTCCCAGACAGTGGATGCATTCATCTACTATGCATTCATCCCTAAACCTTGCCTTTTAGAGGTTTCTGTGAAAGTTTAAAATTTATATATAATCAAGGATTGGTCTTTCTGGTGACCAGCTCCCATTCCTGAAGCTAACTAGGAGACCACTTAGATAATAGCTTCAGGATGGGGTATTAATCACCTCATTAGCATAAGCTCAGATCCAATTGAAAGGTGCTTATTATAAAGAACAAAAGACATTCCTGTGACCTTTATTACCTAGGAAATTCCAAGAGTTTTAGGAGCTTATGGAGACAGAGGCCAATTAGTTATTTTATTATACCACACCGTAGTTGTCACTTCTCCTCTTCCTCTTATAGATGGCTACACTGAAGGGAAAACAAAACCCCTCATCTGAAACGTGGTCCACTGTTAAGCTACAACATAGAGCATCCTCATGCTCCTGCGTGTGAACATGACCCTAAGGTAAGGTGACCAAATGCCCCGATTTTGGCGGGACAGTCCTGATTTTTACAATTTGTCCCGCATCCCGCAGCATTTTTAAAAAGTCCCAATTTTTGGAAAGAATGCATGATAAGCTAGGAAACAGTAGGAGAATGGGAAGGGAATATACATTTTTTGGCTGCTGAAAAGGTTAATGTAACTCCATTTGGGAATGAAGAGGTTAAAGTAACTTCATTTGGAAATGAAAAGGCTAATGTAAACACCCTACTCCCCTCCTGGGCAAGGTCGCCCAGGTGGAATGGGTATCAGAAGGAGACTGCTCCCTCCCTTGCTTCTAGGCAAGGACAATTAGCTCAGAAGGAGCCAAACTGTCTGGAACAAACAAGTAGCCCTCTCCCCAGAGTAAGGTGACCAGACATTCTGATTTTGGCTGGATAGTCTTGATTTTTAACAATTTGTCCTGCATCCGGCAGTGTTTTTAAAAAGTGGCATTTTTGGAAAGAATGCACGACAAGCTAGGGAATGCGGGAGAACAAGAAGGAAATATACGGTTTTCGGCTGCCATGTGGCTATTTCACCAGGATATGAGTTTTATATTATTTTTGTTAATTTTATAATGTTAAACTTTAATAACAACAAATAATTGTTGAGAACTGATTATTGAGAACTGCTTATCAAAGTTTGCATTGTTGTCAGGCCCCACCCCCAAGGGCCCACCCTCCCCGCCCTCAATGGTGTCCCATTTTACCAATGTTAAAAGCTGGTCACCTTACCCTAAGGCTAAGCACAGCTCATTTGTATGACTTATCAGAGCCCCAGTAAACCCCCAGCCCAGGAACCTGGTCTAATCTCCCTGGTGGGAATTTCTGTGGAACATAATTCAAGAGATTCCATGTCACATTTCACATATTTCTCTTCAAATCCCCAGTGAGTGATTTCAGACCAAATTTATACATCCTGACTCCACCTGCATTACAAAAGTTTCTTCTCTATCCAAACGTGTCCTTCTCCTTGGTTGACGCAGTCCTGAAAGCTGCACATGAGTATCAAATGAGATATATATATATATATATATTTTAAGTATCTACTACATGCCAGGTTCTATATCTAGTGTTTTATTTATACTGCTGCAGGAAGACGAGGCCCCACGGAAAGAAAGAGCACCCAAACACTATGTTTATAAGAGGAAGAGCTTTATTCACCAGCTGGGAACTTACAGCATAGAAGAAATCCAAATGGCTATGCTCCCCAACTGGCGTGATCTTTCCCTTTTTATCCACAGTCAAAAAGTTTCAACCTATAGGTACCTTTTTCATTGGGCAGTTTGAATTAAGTGGGAGATGCAAGTGGAAATTTCCAAGTTCCAGGAAGTTAAGTCTACAAATTCCCAAGAGCTGAGTTACCATGGAGAGGACCCTGCAAGTGTATCCTTGTGGTCTCCTTGAGACCTATTCTCCTAGACGTCACCCTTCTTGGGTATCCTCTCTCAATACTAATTCAACATTTGCAACTGAGAAATAAAATAAAATTCTAAGCCATTCAACTGAATAAATGAACCCCTCTCTTGGCCAAGGAGAACCCTTAAAAATTAATTCCCAGACATAGCAGGATTGGAGATCAGACACACCCCATTATATCCACCCACATCCTCCAACCTCCCCAACACCATTAGGTTTTCACTTAAATAGAAACTACCACTTTCAAATGATTTGCTCCACTTCTGATTTATACAACAACTAACCAGCATTCCTTACCAACAAGAGAATATAGACCATGGACTGGTTCCAGATGGTTTACAAAGGCTGCACTTATGATGTCTCCTGTCCTCTGTTTCACCTTGTGATACATAGTCCCTAATTTTAATGCATTTAAATGTTAAGTTGCTACCTCAAAGTGACTATGAGGCATACAGAACATGGATGTTTGCTGACTATACATGCACGCATTCCCTCATTTGTAAATACACATAACTCCTCTCCTACAACCTATTGAATATGTACACTTAGCTAACCTATTTAGCATTAATTCCTGTCTCACCCTTCCATCTCTTTGAAGAACTTGCTTTCAGTTTCTTCCAGAGGCTATGCTTCTCAGCCTACAGGATGACCAACCTGCAGGCTGCAACCCTGAGAAATAAACCTTTCTTTTCTAAATTTATGTCATAGTTCTTGACACAAAAATCCTTTGAGATAGGCATCATTATTTTCCCCATTTTACAGATATGAGAACTGAGGCACTATACAGTTAAGTAATTTGTCCAAAGTAACATAGGTAGTAAATAGGAGAGGGAAAATTCAAATCCCAGAAGTCTGCCTCAAAAATCCAAGCTCCTGAGCACTATGCTGGCAGATCAGGCTATGCTATGAGGATCAGTGGGCTTGCATGAGAATTAAATTGTACACATTCTTCTGAGTGACTGTAAAAATTGAATTACATAATATATATGAAAGTGTTAAGTTATTCTGTTTACAAGAAATGTTAGCTTCTAATTTCCTCTCTCCTATTCTGTCTTCCTTTTTCCCTTTCTTCCTTCTTTCTTTCATTTTCTCTGCATCATCAGCTTCTCAAAGAGAAGATTATGGCAAAACCCATCATTTTTCAATGATAGTTGCTGAAAGCAGGGGCAAGGAAGAGGTTCATTGGACATATCAGCAAGAAGTCCAGAAAACAGCTTCATACCAGATGGAAGTTATAGAGCCTCTAGGGATACTTGCTTTGCACAAGAGTGACCAGACTTCAATGTGAAATATAAAATTCAAAATTGCATACTTCTCCTGACAGATGTCCTCTTGAAATCAAGACAATACATCCTTTATGGTATTGGCTCTTGGGGTTGTAAAGAACTACAAACTCTCCTTGGTTTATGGGGTCTTGGAAAACTATTTTTGTGTATCCATGGTACAACAAACAGAGTCATTGGGATACCTGGGCCTGATACCCATGAAGTCCCTCCACAAACTTGTTTCAACATTTGCAGACTAAGTTCATTTGGCCACCATATACTTCTAATTGGTTTGCATGACCTGGGCACAAAGTGTTAGAGAATGTTTCTATTTAACCAGGACTAAAATCAGCAACTTTCCCTAAGGTAAGTTCAAATATTGTGCTTACATGCACACATGAGTTGATTGAAATGTCAGCCTTCTATTATTAAAGCATTATTACCATTTTCTTTGCTGACACCTAAAGAAATGGAGCCACCTTTATGTATGCTTATGGATTCAGCTCCGATAATGAGCCAATTAGCTGTCCTACTGCAATCCTGTCAAAAATCAACATTGAGAAAATGTTAGACTGTCTTTGTTAATAAGTAGTCTTTTGTATTAACCTGGATGGAGTTGAAACACATTTTTCTTAGTAAAGTATCACAAGAATAAAGAAGCAAGAATCCAATGTACTCAATACTGGCTTATGAAGCCAGTAGAACATCTAATGCACCCCCACATAACAGAAAAACTCAAATCAATTCAACGTGGGGGTGGGGGAATGAGGGAGCAGGGAGGGGGAGGAGAGAAGGGGGTGGGTCTGATTCCACTTAACTGGCACAATGTTAGGGTATATATCACACTTCTTGGGGATGGGACACAATTATAAGAAGGACTCTATCTAACAAATGCAAACATTGTAATCTAATTCTTTATATCTAATGATTAGCAGGAACAGTGTCAGATCATGACCACCCTATAATACAGGAACAAACCCTTAGCATTTAAATGCCTAGTAGGATGTATTGCAATAAGTAGGATCATCAAAGTGTTTAACTGAAACAGAATAAAATAAATGGTCTTAAAGACCTTTAAGAGTCTCTATCATCCATGCTATCTTCCCACAGTGAGGTGCAGAGAAAGAACTTCTTATATTTCTTGTTATCCCACATCCCTACTCAATATAGTTCACTCATTATTAAAACAGAGATTGGCAAACTAGTTTGCACGCCAGCCACCTGTTTTTATAAATTCTTACTGAAACACAGTATAATCATTTATTTATAGTATATTGTTTATAGCTGCTTTCATATTAAAACAGTAGAGTTGTGGAGTTGCAACAGAAATAATCTGACCCATAAGCCTAAGATATTTACTATTTCCCCCATTATGAAAAAATATATACATTATAAATATAATCTAAATGCCAGGCTAAAGTTTATGACTCTGGGAAAAGTGAAATAAACATACTCCTCATTTTCTCCCCCACTGAATTCCATTACAGAATCTGGACAGAATGCATAGGAAAGGTCTGGAGCATCCTGTAAGCAGATAAATTAGGGATAAAGACCTGAATTCAAAATACCACCAAACTGGTGGTGACTTTAACATTTTTTTTCCTCAAGTCAGAATTCCTACCACTTAGCCCCAGATATCCAGAGTGGAAATGTGCAGAAATCTAAGGTAGAGTAGGGTAAATAAAGACCCATATTTCTGGCAAAAGGAATGAAAAGGGGCTCCTAGGAAGCTGAAAAGTACTAATGAGACTGCAAAAAGAGAAGGTTGTGAAAGTAATCTCATAAAGTTGTTTACTAACTTTTGGGTTTACACAAAAATTGTGGTAGGACCTTAATCAGTATACAAAAGATTAGAAAACCAAACTGCTTTCCCAAATAGGCAAAAAAAAAAAAAAAAACCTCAAAATCTATGAAAGACTTAAATTCAAATCCTAAAACTATAAAATTCCTAAAAGAACACAGGGGAGAAAGTTTTATGACATTGGTCTTGGCAATGATTTCATGAATATGAAAGCAAATATATGAAAAGTACAAAATTAAAGCAAATAAATGAAACTATATAAAAGTTCTGCACAATACATGAAATAATCATTTCTGCACAATAAATGAAATAATCAACAGAGACAAAGGCCAACCTATAGAATGCGAGAAAACATTGCAAATCATGTGTCTAATAAGGGGTAAATATCCAAAATATTACAGGTACTCTTACAACTCAATTGGAAAAAGACTAATAATACAATTTTAAAATGACCTAAGGCCAGGCACAGCATCTCATGCCAGTAATCATAGCACTTTTAGAGTTTGAGACTAGAAGATTACTTGAGGCCAGGGTTTAAATCCAGCCTGAGGAAGAGGGAGACCTTGTTTCTACAAAAAAAAAAAAAAAGAAGAAGAAGAAGAAGAAAGAAAGAAAGAAAAAAGAACAATTAGCCAGATATAATGGCACTCACCTGTTGTCCAGTCAGTTGGGGGACTGAGGCAGGAAGATCACTTGAGCCAGGAGGTCAAAGCTGCAGTGAACTATGATGACACCACTGCACCTGAGACCAGGTAGCACAGTGAGACCCTGTCTCAAAATAAATAAATAAATATGTGAAGAAAGAAATAAATAAATAAGCTGAGTATTTGAATAGATAATTCTCCAAAGAAGACATACAAATTATCAAAAGATATATGAAAAAAATGTTCAAGATTTTTTGTTTGGGGATATGCAAATCAAAACCATAATGAAATATCACCTCAAACCTATCAGAACAACTATTATCAAAAAAGAAAGAGAGAGAGAAATGTTGGCAAGGATGTGAAGAAGTTAAAACTCTTCAGAGTTTAACTGCAGACTGTTAAGGGTAATGCAAAGTGGTACAGCTTCAATGGAGAACAGTATGAAGATTCCTCAAAAATTTGAAAATAGAACTACCATATGATCCATCAATCTAACTTTTGAGTATTTACTTAAGAGAACTGAAACCAGGAGAACAAAGAGATATTAGCACTGCTATGTTCATTGCAGCAGTATTCAAAATAGCCAAGAAGTAAAAACAATCCAAATATGTCTATCAACAAACAAAGAAAATAAAATACAATTCAACCTCAGAAAAGAAGGAAATTTGACAATATGTGACAACATGGATGAACCTTGAGAACATTATGCTAAATGAAATAGGCCAGTCATAGAAAGACAAATATTGTGTGATATTACTTATATGAAGTATCTAAAATGGTCACATTCATAGACTCAAAGAGTAAAATGGTAGTTTCCAGGAGCAGAAGGGAGGGAAAATGGGGAGTTACCAATCAATGAGCATAAAGTTTAATTTATCAAGATGAATAAGCTCTGGAGATCTTCTGCACAACATTGTACCTATAGTCAAAAATAATGTATTGTCCCCTGAAAAATTTGTTAAGAAGGTAAATCTCATGTTAAGTATTCTTTCCACAATAACACAGAATTTAATGAGAGAGAATTGAATTAAAGTACAAATCTTCACCCAGGTCCCAGACTGGGCACTGGCTGATGCACAGAAGGAATAGATCCAAATAACAATATAAGGCTTTGAAAACTGAGTTGATGTTAAACCCACTGAACACTGAAGGTAGTTTTGAACTTGCAATACAACCCTATCAGGCTGATAAAACAAAATTATCAAGATTCACCTTAAGTTTTAAACAAGACCCAGATTCTCACAACATAATAAGAATGGAAGAAAAAGTATCCAATGTATTCAGCCCTACTATGAAACTAATTTATAGCTTTCATAGGAAAGCTATAACCCAATTTTAGCCTAGGAATATGGGCAGAGGGGAGAGGGAGCAGAGGGGAGAGGGGAAGCTGTGTGGAAGGAGAGTGATTGGTGAGATCACACCTATGGTTCATCCTTAAGGGTACATGTGAATCTCTCTAAATGTAGAATATAAATGTCTTAACACGATACCTAAGAAAAAGACATGAAGGCTATATTAACCAGTTGGATAAAAATATTTCAAATTGTATACAGAAATAGTACAGTGTACCCCATGATAGAATTAATGTACACTGCTATGATTAATAAATAAATAAAATGTGTCAGATTTAATCCTAAATTACTGGCATACAATAAACAGGACATCTCTCTCACCTGGAAAAAGACAACCTACAAACATCAACAGTGAGATGAAATGAATGTTAGAATTATCTGACAAAGACTTTAAAGTAGCTGTTATAAAAATGTTCTAGCAAGTAATTATAAACACTTTTGAAACAGCAAATAGATAAAACACATAACAAAGAACAAAATGGAAATATTTTTTCTCTATACCTCACTGTGGGAAGCTAGCATGAATGATAAGAACTCTCAAAGGTAAACAGTTATTTTATTTTATTCTGTTTCAGTTAAACACTTTGATGCTCCTTCTTGTAAACCACCTTCCTAAGCATTTAATTGCTAAGGGTTTTCTTATGGAATTACAGGCCAGTTGTAGTTACACACTGTTCTTGTCAATCATTACTTTGGTTTTGTTCTTTAGAGTTACCACTGGATGACTAAGATTTAGTTCCTAATTTTAAAACTTAAAAGTATTTTCTTAATCAGTTTGCATGACTATTAACAAATTACCAGTTACCATAGACTGATGGCTTAAACAATAAACTTTTGTTTTTCATAATTCTGAAGACTAGGAAATCTAAGATGAAGATGCTGGCAGATTTTGGTGTCTAGTAAGACCCTCTTACCTGGTTTTCAGGTGGTTGTCTTCTCATTGTATCCTTACAAAGCTAGTTGTTTTCCAAGCAAAGAAAAGATTCTGAATACAAACAGTATATTCCAATCAAACTGCCTTATCACTGAGCCACACAGACTGACTTTTGTAAAGAGGAGACCTCAGTGCAGAGTGAGCATAAAAGAATGCCATGATTTTATTTGTAGGAAATTAAGAAGACTGATAGCTCTTTTTTTGTTGAGACAGTCTCACTATATCACCCACGGTAGAGTGCTATGGCATCATAGCTCACAGCAACCTCAAACTCTTGGGTTCAAGCAATTCTCTTTCCTCAGCCTCCTGAGTACCTGGGACTACAGACACCTGCCACAATACCCAGCTATTTTTGTTGTTGCTGTTGTTTAGCAAGCCTGGGCCAGGTTCGAACCCACCAGTCCCGATGCATGTGGCCAGAACCCTAACCACTAAACTAGGTCTCTGAGCCTGATAGCTCTTCTTTAAGGAAAAAAAAAAAAAACACAAGTTGAGGTGAAGTATCTTATCACTGTCAGATGTTGAAGAGCAACGTAGACCTTGCTCCTCTCTTCTGCCTAGTAACACAGCAGCAGAGAAGTTCCCCACTACAGTCTGAGAGAGGCAGAGGACAGTCACCTTACATGGCCACCATATTCCCTCACACATGAAAGGTAACCCTTAACTCCAAGGCTTCAGAGAGAAATGGCTGCAGTCCCAGCAACTTAATAGGTGGACAATGAATCAGAGAGTACACTCTGTTCCTTTTTCTCCTGGGTAAATACCAGTGCTAGTACTTAGATTCCAGCTACTTTGGTAATCTCTTACAGAGAATGCAGAAAGAAAAATACCCCATATGTGGTCTTCTGCACATCACATGAGCAGAAATTCCTTGTGAATAAATTACTTTCCTCCATATTTTGGCATTTTCATCGTGTCTATTCAAACAAGCAGGAGCATTGTCATGTTAAGACAGACTCTGTGTCTAGTCAAATTTTCTTAATGATAAAGTGTTTTCCTATTCCAATCAGCAGGAAATTTTCCTTTATTTTCATGAGAATGTGCCATGCTGGACACCTAAGATGAACATGGGTACCCTCACTAAGCAGATGTGGTCTTCTTTCATAGTCCTGCGGACTTAATACTTTACACACATCTCAGCATGACCAAAATCTAGCCATATCCTAGGCAGCCAGCAAGACAATATTCTTTTGCTTTATTAGAAGTGGGCAAACATAACAATCTAAAGGGAGAAACTCAGGAGGAAAATATAGTCAACATATTTCTCCACTAATTTCCCTTCAAAGAATATCCACCCAATTTCTATGCAGAAATAGCAATTCTACCTAATGACTAAAATATTGTTTCTTTCTTAAACATTTGGCACTCCTTTAAATATGTAACTGGAACTGTGTTGTATGGTAAGGTATGCTTAGGACACTTGCAAGTGCAACTAGTAGAAACTCAAATCAAATGAGTTTAAGCAAAAAGATGAAACAACTGACTCAGACAAGTGGAAATTTTAGGGAAGAATACACTTCAGGTATGGATGGATTTAGAAGCTTCAGTGATGTTTTTCCCATTCTTTGTCTTTCTATCAACAGGCTCAGCTTGTCTTTGCTTTTCTTCATGTATTTACTTCATTGTTTTCTACCTGAAGCTTATAAATTATTCTTGAAAAGGAAAAGAGTCTCTTATTAGAAACCTCACAAGATTCTGATTCAGTCTTCATATCTTCTATATGCACACTTAGACCAGCATAGTGGAGGGAAATGGGGTCTCCCTACCAGCCTTGCTAGGTCCTATGCTCATCCTAAAGACCAGCAGGCAATCAAAGTTTTGTCATCAGAACTCCTGAACTCCAGAGGGAGCAATCACCTGTTGAATTGGGAGAGGTGATTGGGCAGACAAAATTAACATATAAAATCTGACAACTAAATTTGCAAACTTGCCACTGTGCGCTTACATTGACAGCACTGTACAAAAACTTGGTAAGGTTTCATAACCTTGGTATATCAATGTGTCAGAGCTGTGTTCATGTCAACATGTGCCAGTGCCTTCTTGTGTGGCGTTCATTAATACTGTCATGCATTCTGTGCACCATGATGAGAATGGGAGAATGCTGGAGCTTGAATGCAAGCAATGAACAAACATTAAATTCTTTGTTAAACTTGGCCAGAGTAGAAGTGAAACCAGGGATGTGTTAGTCCAAGTTTATGGGGATAATGCCATGAAGAAAATGGCAGTGTACAAATGGTTTTTCTCAGGGGAGAGAAAGCATTATGGATGAAGAGAGGTCAGGGCAGCTAGTAATGAGCATAACTGACAAAAACACTGCAAAAATTAATCAATTGTGCATCAAAATTGTCATCTGGCTGTGAGAGGCATAGCAGACCAAATAAACATTGATAGGAAAATCTTAACTGAAAATTTTGGCATCAGAAAGGTATGTGCAAAATTGGTTCCCTCAAATATAATTTTAAGAAATAAAAACAAATCTGGAGGCATCATGTTACCAGAATTCAGGTTATACTACATGTGTATAGTGATCAAAACAGCATGGCACTGACACAAAAATAGAGATACAGAACAGAGAACCTAGAGATGAACCCAGCCATATATTACCATCTGACCTTTGATAAATCAAGCAAAAGCATATAGTGGGGAAAAGAATCCCTATTTAATAAATGGTGCTGGGAGAACTGGTTAGCCACATGTAAAAGACTGAAATTATACTTGCACCCCTCACCACTAACAAAAATTGACTCTCACTGGACAAAATATTTAAATTTAAGGCATGAAACAATAAAAATTCTAGAAGAAAGTGTGGGGAAAACTCTTGACAAAATTGGCCTGGGAAAATATTTTATGAAGAAGACTCACTTGACAATTGCAGCAACACCAAAAATAAATAAATAAATATTTATTAAGCTAAAAAGCTTCTGCACAACTAAGGGTATCACAACCAAACAAAAGGACAGCCTTTGGAATGGGAGAATATATTTTCATGTTATATAACTGACAAAAGGCTAATAACTAGAATCTACAGAAAACTCAAATTAATCAACAAGAGAAGAGGAAATGACCCTATTTATAAGTGGGCAAGAGACTTAAACAGAGACTTCTCTGAAGATGACAGACAGATGGCCAATAAACTAATAAAAGCTCATCATTCCTAATTATCAGAAAAATGCAAATCAAAACCACTCTAAGGTATCACCTAACGCCAATGAGATTAGCCCACATCACAGAATCCCAAATCTGCAGATGCTGGAGTGGAGGTGGAGAGAAGGGAACCCTTCTACACTGATGATGAGATCATAAACTAATACAAACTCTATAGAAAGAAATATGGAGAATTCTCAAAGAACTAAAAGTTGACCTTGCATTTGATCCTGCAATTCCATTACTAGATAGCAACCCAGAAAAACAAAAAATAATTTTACCACAAGGACATTTGCACTAGAATGTTTTTTGCAGCACAATTCACAATTGGCAAGACATGAAAGCAACCCAAATGCCCAACAACCCATGAATAGATTAACAAACTGTGGTATATGTATACCATAAACTACTCTATCATGCCATAAAAGAAGATGGAGACTTTACATCTTTTGTGTTTACAGGGATAGTGTTGAAATACATTTTTCTTAGTAAAGTATCACAAGAATGGGGGGAAAAGTATCCAATGTATTCAACACTAATATGAAACCAATATCTAAACAACTACACATTCAGATAAAAGAAAAACACAAGTATAGTCTAGCAAGGGGGAGAGAAGAAGAGAGAGCGGGGAGCAGAGAGAGTGATTGGTAGTACCTCACCTAATCTGCACAATGTCTGCATGTTCGGCACCCACCAGGGTGAAGAGCTCCACTACAACATGCACTTTACCTTAGAAATAAAAACAATGTTACCTAAACATTTGTACCCTCATATCAATCTGAAACTTAAAAAAAAAAACAAGTCCTGAAAAATTTCATTGATGAACAAAAGCAAAGGAGAGTCAAAGTTTGCTAAGACCTTTTGGAGAGGTAAGACAATGTTTTGGACTGTGTTATCACTGATGATGAAACATGGGTACATCAATATGACTCTGAAAAAAGTGTTGAAGTTCACAATGGAAGTCAGCTAATTCTTCATGAATAGTTTCTGCCATTCCAAATCAATAGTCAAAATGATGTTGCTAACCTTTTTTTTTTATACCAG
This sequence comes from Otolemur garnettii, assembly GCF_000181295.1. NCBI lineage: Eukaryota > Metazoa > Chordata > Mammalia > Primates > Galagidae > Otolemur > Otolemur garnettii. Next base: position 235,751 of record NW_003852692.1, read on the forward strand.
AGAGATCATTCATTATAAATTTGTATCAACTAGACAAACAGTTAACCAAGTTTACTATTTGGAAGTGCTGAAAAGGCTTCATGAAAAAATTAGATGAAAACAATCTAAACCTTTCACCAACAACTCACGGCTCTTGCATCACTACAATGCACCAGCTCACATGGCACTGTCTGTGAGGGAGTTTTTAGACAGTAAACAAATAACTGGATTGAAACACCTATTCACCTGACCCTGAAACCCTATTCACCTGATCTGGGTCCCAGGGACTTTTATCTTTACCTGACAATAATGGAAATATTGAAAGGAAAACATTTGGGTAACATTCATGACATCAAGGGTAATATGATAGCTTTAATGGACATTCCAGATAAAGAGTTTCAAAACTGCTTTGAAGGGTGAACTAGACACTGACATTAATGCATAGCTTCCCAAGGTGAGTACTTCAAAGGTGACTCTAGTGATATTCAGCAATAAGATATATAGCACTTTTTCTAGGATGAGTTTACAAACTATATTGTCAGATCTCCACATGTCTATCTCACCAGACCAGTCCTGTGTTTGGTGAAAGTGGAAAGCATGTGTTTAAAGAGATGGTAAGAAATACTAAAAGAGTCTAACTATTTAAAATCAAGTATTTTACTCATTATCATTCTAATCTGCTTTTCTTGCATTTTTATTCTATCCTATTTTTTTTCTTTTCTTTTTAATTTCTTATAGCATAACTGTGTACATTAATGCAATCATGGGGTACAGTGTGCTGTTTTCATATACATTTTTCTATCCTATTTTTATCCTCATCTTATTCCATTTCATTTTTAATGCAGCTGATTTTCTCTTCTGTCTCAGCACTTTCATCTCTCTCACTGTGAAATCACTCCCATCAATATTCAAATACACTGCAACCTTTTCCATGAGAATCAAACTCCCCTGAACTCCATAATCCCCTCCAGATACCATATAACTTCTCTCGTCTCCTTTATAGCAAAAGCCAAGAGCTGTCTCTATCCACTATCTTTTTTCTTCATTTCCACTTTGGATTCTCTTCTAAATCTTTTCCAATCAGACTTTGAGCCACCACTTGCCTGAAACCCCCCTGTCAACAGGTCATGAAACAAGATATATCCTATAATTCTTATGGTCAATTTCTCTTGTTCATTGCTCACCAATGCTTGACACACTCTGATTGACTTGGAAGACTTTTGTCTCTTGGATTTCACGCTACTTTGCTTTCCTGGTTTTCTCCTACCTCTATGACTTCACCTCCTCAGTTTCTTTTACTAGCCAGCCTTCCTCCTCTGCAACACTACACTTTAGATTAGACCATTCCACACTTCAGTCCTCAGTCATCTTCTCCTTTTCATCTCCACTCACTCCTTAGGCAACTTTATCCACTACCATGGCTTCAAAAACCATCTAAATACTGAAGTCTCAAATTGTGCATTCTAGCCCTATTTTCGCATCTCAATAATACCAGCCATTTAGTTCTTCTATCCTATTTAATCCCCATGCCTAAAGAAATGAGGGTCTTAGGAATTTAACCATGTCAATAAATTCTTTGTTATATTACTAGCTAAAGTAAAAATAAGTCCCCTGCAAAGATTTTGTTAAACTTAGAAACAAAAAGAAGTAAGAAGGAGCCAAATCAGGACTGGAAGATGGACACCTGAGGAATTCCTACCCAAACTCACAAAATTGCCCTTGTAAAAGAGGAATGAGCAGGAGCTTTGACTGACATTCTCCAAACACTCTCATAATAAGCAGATGTTATCATTCTTTGGTCCTGCAAAAATTCAACTAGCAATATTTCTTGAGCACCAAAAAAACAAAACAAAACAAAACAAAACAATCTTGGCATGCTGTTTTCTCTAGATCAGTTCACTTTTGCCTTGACTGGCCCACTTCCACCTCTTGATAGCCATTGCTTTGTATTTTGTCTTCAGGATCATACTAGTAAAGCCATGCATGGTTCACCCCCCATTGCAATCCTTTGAAGACATGCTTTAAGCTCTTGATTCTACTCGTATAAAATTTTCATTGAAAAAATCGTTTTAATCTGCAGCTAATCTGGGCCATCAATTATGGTGCTCATCAAGTGAACAGTTTGCTCATGTTTAATTTTTCAGTCAAAATTGTGTAAGCTGAACCAAATGAGATGCCCATGGTATCTGTTATTGTTTCTGCTGTTAATAGTCAGTCATTGTCATTCAAGGTGAAAACAGGATTAATTTTTTCCTCACAAATTGACATGGCAAGTCTGCCATTGCAGTCTTCATCTTCAACTCTTGTCCCTTCTTAAAAAATCTTTAAACTGCTAATTTCTTTGGGATTTTGTCTGCTATAAACTTTTTATGAAGCACCCATGATTTCACCATTCTTCTGCCCAAAAATTGATATTTTTTTCGTTGATTTTTAGCAGAATTCAAGTTAATCTGATAGGGGATCTTTTCATACTAATGTCTTATCCTTCTTAGTGCCATAAACTAGATCCTGTTCAGACATGTTACAATAAAATAGTACAAGTTCATTTATGTGCAAAAGAATTTTTAAATGCATACATACCTTTTGCATAATATACGCTTTCCATGAACTTTTTGAGACCCATACAAGCCTCATCCTTCGCTATCCATCAACCCCAATTCTCTTTTTTTAAATGTTTATGTTATTTTATTTTTAGAGGCAGAGTTTCACTCTGTTACCCATGCTGGAGTGCTGTGAGGTGATCATAGCTCACTGCAGCCTTGAACATTGGGGCTCTAATTATGCTCCTGCCTCAGCCTCCAGAGTAGCTATGACTACAGTTGCATATCACCTCACTTGGCTAAATGTTTTATTTTTAGTAGAGTAGGGTCTTGCTATGCTGCCCTACCTTGAGCTCTTGGCCTCAAGTGATCCTCCTGTTTGCTCCCTCCAAAGTCTTAGGTGCCACTGCACCCAGCACCCTCAATCCTCTCACACTGTACTATTGTTCTCAGCACTCACCATCACCTACCTAGGTATTATATATTATCTTATATTTTTGTTCATAGTCTGTCTTCCTAAATAGAATGGAAGCTCTGTAAGGGAGAAAGAATTCTACCCTACTCACATCTGTAATACTTAGCATCTAGACCACTGCCTGGACATTGGTAGGCCCTCAATAAATAGTTAATGAATGAGGAAAATGCCAGGAGCTGTTTAAGAAAAACTGGAGGGGGGGTGCAGGAAATGAGAAACCATCAAGTAACTGGAATTGGAAAGAAGTTACAGAAAAACATCCTTCTCTTCAATTAGAGAATTTTTATCGAAGACAAAACATCTCTAGCCTAATTATGTTTGCAGGAATCTAACTGATTTTTAAATACTATTAAAAGTCGCAGCAATCACTGCAGAGAATGTCAAACTTTTGAAAGGAAAATGACAGTTAAAATTTGTCAAGAATATGTAATGAGCATCTTACATGACTGAGTAGGCTGTGATTAATAGTTGCATCTTGGAACTAACATGTTTAAGTAATGCCTATGGAATTTGATAATTTCCAGTTATCTTTGTAAGTTCATGTTATATATTATTGCTTCCTCATTTAATATTAAAGATTATTACCATTTATTATTTATTTATAATTTAAAATTTGTCTCATAGATTCTAAAAGAAATATCTATTCAATTTTCTCATCTCCTTTCATAGTTAATTTGTTCATTTATATACAGTTTTCAAATTACCCAGGTATTGTTAAACTAAATAATTGTCATCGTTTCTCACAAATGGAACACAACTCAGGAGTAAAGTAATCATTCTTAGAAACCTTAAGAGTTTACACAGCAACCATCTCCTATAATACCAGCTTGTTCAAACTCCCTTTTTAAAGATTCCATTATTCCAGCTGAGTTGGTACCAAGCTATAGCACTATTGCCCTCCCTATAGACAAATAGATGTGGACAACTGACCCCAGATGGGCTATTCAGATGGTCTTTGCCTGTAATTCTGAGATGACCTTCAAAAGTTCCAGCAAAGGAATTCCACGAACATAGAGTGGACGTATTTATCCTATAAATATGGACAATTAAAACCTGAGATGTTATATCTATATAAAAACAAGAAGATGACTCTGACAAGTGGAGAGAAGGTCACACAAAAGAACAATACAGTGGTGATTTCCCTAGGTTTTTTGTTTGTCTATTTGTTTTAGAGACTGTTTTGGTTTTTGTTTGTTTGTTTGTTTTTGTTTTTGTTTTGTTTTGAGACTGTTTTGAGACAGTCTCACTATGTCACCCTCAGTACAGTGCTGTGGCATCACAGCTCACAGCCACCTCTAACTCTGGCACTTAAGCGATTCTCTTCCCTCAGCCTCCTGAGTAGCTGGGACTACAGAGACAGTGCCACAACATCCAGATATATTTTGGCTGGAGTTATCAATGTTGTTTAGCAGGCCTGGGCCAGGTTCAAACCTGCCAGCCTGGATATATGTGGCCAGCGCCCTACTCACTGAGTTATAGGCGCCGAGCCCCTAGGTTTTCTTTTGACTTCATATATCCCACGCTGAGTGCTTCAGACATAGCAACTAGGAAACACCAAAAGGAACTGGCAAGAAAACCCTAATAAAAGATTCTCCCTAGACAAAGAATCAGAAAAGGGGGAGCCTAGGAAGACAAAAAGCTCTTAGATAACAACTACTGTACACAAAACAAGCACCACAGAATAAACTGTGTTCCCACCCAGAAAAGGCTAGGTGGAGACCCTGACTGCCACCCTTGCATGCTGCACTGAAGCACCAGCTTCCCCCACCCCACCAAGGTGGTGTCAGAGAAGGCTGAGTAGGTAGCCAGGACATTTATCACCCTGCTGGGTGATAACCAGTTACCTTACCTTGGCATCAGTATAAACCACATGGGGAGCTGGACATCTCCCCTCATCCGGCAGGAGTGAGGTATCTTTCTTCTTCCCTGATGGACTGGTGTCAGAGGAGCCATAGTAGATAGTCAAAGTGTTCATCACTGCCTGTACTGAGGCCACCTTTCCTCATGCTGTCAGAGGCGGCCATGGAAAGAACAGTAAGGCAGGAATGCTATCTCTCCAGTCCAGAAGGGATCAGTAGAGGCCTAAAGAGGAAGCAGAATCACACCTCCATTCAGCATAGTGAGGAACCCCACCTGCAGTAATGAACAGCACACCTCTGGTGTCAGTGGCCAAGAGAGAAACCTGAATTTCAATCCCCACATGGCAGTGACAAACAGCATTGTCCCTTCCCCTGAAAGACCAGTGTCAGAGAACGCCAACTAAAACAAGGTTCAAATAAGATCCAGAATCTTATGAGAAAACACATAGATGTCAGCATTCAGTTGAAGATTATCATACACAAAAACAGGAAGAACTCAAAACTGAACGAAAACAGTCAAGAGACACCAATGATCAGATGACAAATACGTTGGAATCATCTGACAATAATTTTAAAGCAGCCATCATAAAAATTGCTCCAAGGAACAAATACAAAGACAATTCCAACAAATGAAAAATAGCCTGAGGAAAGCAGCAGAACCAAATGAAAATTTTAGAAATAAAAACTACAATAACCAAAATTTAAAACTCAGTGAATGCTCTGAACGACGGAATGGAGAGGATAGAGAATCAGTGAACTGAAAGAACAATAGAAATCACCCAATCTGAACAGAGGGAAAATACATTTTTTAAAAAATGTTAAAAGGACCTCTGAGATCTGTAGAACCAAAAGATCTAATATTTGTGTCACTGGAGTCTAAGAAGTAGAAAAAAAAGAAAGTAAGGCTGAAAAATCATTTAAGATTTTTAATCATTTAAATGATTTTAAATCATTTAAGAAATACTAGCTGAAGTTTTTTTTCTTTAATTTGACAGAAGGCATAAACTTGCAAGCTGAGTGTGACATAAAGAGGAAAAGCCCAAAGATACCCACCCCAAGATACATCATAGCAAAGTTCTAAAAAATCAGCAAGAAGTAACCCGTTATCTACAGGGAAAGAAAAGCAACTCAAAAGATGGTGGATTTCTCAACACAAATCACAGATGCCGGAAGGAAATGGCACAACATTTTCAGAGGGCGGACAGAAAAGAATTATCAACACAGAATCTTTTGTGGAGTATAGAACTTAACTCAAGAGAAAAAGGAAAGTCTACTGTACTTACCCATATTTTTGCTTACTGTATTTTTCCCCTTCCTCCTGCTTCAGGATCCTTTCTATCATTTCCATTTGTGTAGAGAATTTCCTTTAGCTATTTTTTTTTAAAGTGTGGACCTGCTGGAAAAAAGAAAACTAAATTCTTAGTTTTCTTTCTTCTGAAGATGTCTTGTTTATCCTTCTTATTTAAAAAATATATTCACTTCCCCAAAGATTCTGGGTTGATAATTCTTTTCTTTCAGCACTCCAAAACTGTTGTGACATTTAATATTTGAATGTGAAAGAAAAAAATTAATAGCCAGGTCATGGAAGAAGCCCAAGTGCCCATTGATCTACGAATGGATCAATAAACTGTGGTATATGTATACCATGTAATACTATGCAGCCATAAAGAAAGATGGAGACTTTACCTCCTTCATGTTTACATGGATGGAGCTGGAAAATATTCTTCTTAGCAAAGTATCCCAAGAATGGAAGAAAAAGTATCCAATGTACACAGCCCTATTATGAAACTAATTTATAGCTTTCATATGATGAAAGCTATAACCTAATTATAGCTTAAGAATATGGGGAGGGGGAGGGGATGGGGGTAGATGGGTGGAGGGAGGGTGATTGGAGGGATCACCTCTATGGTTTATCTTTCAAGGGTACAAGTAAATCTTTCTAAAAGTAGAATATGAATGTCTTAACACAATAACTAAGAAAATGACATGAAGGCTATGTTAACCAGCTTGATGAAAATATTTCAAATTGTATATGAAAATACCATACTGTACCCCATGATTACATTAATGTACACAACTATCATTTAATTTAAAAAAAGAAAGCAAAAAAAAAGAAAAAGAATAAGAAAAACAAAAAAAAAGAAAGAAAAAATTATAACATCTGATAAAGTTCTAAATGTATGTAGAGGAAATATTTTAAATATTTATTTTATAAATTTAGATTTTAAATTAAAAAGGGAAGTAAGTTTTTCATACTTCACTGGAACTACTAAAATAAGGACACCAGCATATGACAAGTTATGTATATATAATGTACAATATAAAACCTACAGCAGCTACTAAAAGAGCTATTCAAAGAAATATACTAAACAGTACTATAAATTTAAATGGAATTGTAAAAAACAATTCAACACTTGTAAAAAACATTCAAACAACCCATGGGAAGGCAAAAAAATAAAACTAAGAAACAGAAAACAGATAAAATACAAAGAAAACCGAGAAATGAATGGAAGATTTAAGTCCTACAAATCAATAAGTACATTAAGCATAAATTACCTTAATATACCAATTAAAGTACAAATATTGGCAGAGTAAACTTAAAAACATGACCCAAGTATACTAACTACAAGAAATTCACTAATGATATAGGCAAGTTAAAATAAAAAGAACAAAAAAAGATGTCATACAAGCATTAATCAAAGACACTAAATGGTTATCTTTTATCATATAAAATAGACTTCCGATAAATGTTACATAACCATAAAAGGCTCCATCCACCAAGAGGATATAGTAATTCTATATATGTTTTCACTAATCAATAAAGGTACAAATTATGTGAAACAAAACTGATGGAAGTGAAAGGAGAAATGAACAAACCCACAATTATAGGTGGAGACGTCAGCATTCCCTTCTTAACAACTGGTAGACAGTTAAAGAGCATCAGCAAGAATATAGAAAAATTCAACAACATAAAACACCAGAATCTGATAGGCATTTATAGAATACTGAACAACATCAGAATACACATTATTTTCAAGCACCCTGAAACATATAACAAGACATACCATATCCTGGCCCATAAAACAAATTGCAACAAATTTTTAAAAAGTTGAAATCATATAGAGTATGCTCTCACAATCACAGTGGAATCAAACTAGAAAACAATAAGAGAAATAGAACAGTAAAATCTCCAAACTAAGCTGCATACTTCTAAAAAATTTATGAATCAAAAAAGAAGTTTCAAAGAAGGCAAAAGAGATACATTGAACTGAATTAAAATAAAAATAGAACATATCGAAATTTGTGTGATACAGCAAAAGCAGTGCTCAGAGGGAAATTTGTAGCATTAAAGGCGTACATCAGAAATGAGGAAGAGTTTCAAATCAATAATCAAAGCTCCCACATCAAGAACCTAGAAAAAGAAGAGAAATAAATCTAAGCAAGCAGAAGGAATGAGATAATAAAGACTAAAAAATAAAAAAAAAATCAAAGGAACTGGATAGAAAAACTATGATAGAAAAATCAGTGAAAGAGCTGATCCTTTAAAAAGGTTTTTAAAAATTGATAAACTTCTACCAAGACTGAAAAAAAGAAAGAGAAAAGACAGAAATTACCGACATATGAACTCAACATACAATATTGCTAAACCCTTGCAGACACCAAAGCAATAACAAGGAGCTGCTATGAACTTGACAATTTATATAAAGTGAGCCAATTCCTTGAAAAACACAAACTACCACCCAATGTGAAATAAATGATTAATTTTATAGCCCCATAACTGTTAAGTAAATTGAATTCTTAATTTCAAAACTTCCAAAAAGGAAGTCCTTAACCCCAGACAGCTTCACTATAGAATTCTTCCAATTACTTCAAGAAGAGTTGACATCAACTCTTATATAATATATATAATATAATATAATATAATATAATCTGTTCCAGAAAATAGAAGAGGAAGAAAACACTTCCAAATTCATTTTATAAATCTAGCATTACCCTGATACCAAAATAAGCAAAACAATACAGAAAAAACCCACTACACACCAATATCCATCATGAACATCAACAGAAAAATGCTTTTTTTAATTTTGTATTAAATCATAAACACATATATCATGTATACATTAATGCATTTATGGGGTACAATATGCTGATTTCATATAGAATTAGGAACGCTTACATCACACTGGTTAATATATACCTCATCTCATTTACTTACTTCATGTGTTAAGACATTTACACTCTATACTAATAGATCAACACAAAAATTCTTAACAAATATTAGTAAATAAAATTCAGCAAAACAAAAAGAATCATACACCACGACTAAATTACAATTACTCTAGGGTTGCAAGGCTGTTTTAATACTAAAAATATCAGTCAATCCACTTTACTAACATGCTAAAGAAGGAAAATCATAAGATCATGTCAACTGATGCACAGACAGCATTTGACTTCAATATCCATCCATGATAAAATCTATCCAAAAAACTGGGAAGAAAATGGAGCCCTCTTCACTTGACAAAGAGCCTACAGCTACATTATATTTAATGTTATACTTGAAATACCTACAGTTAATGTTATACATAGAGCTGAAAGACAGGAATGAGGCAAAAATATCCACTCTGATTCAACATAGTACTGTAAGTTCTAGCCAGCGCAAGAAGGAAAGAAAAGGCACAGATTGAAAAGAAAAAAAAAATAAAAGAACCCCTATTTAAATGGGGTAAATGACATGACCATCTATGCAGAAACTCCCAATGAATCTTCACAAAATACTCCACAAAGAAAGACTTGAGTTTAGCAAAGTTACAAGATATAAGAGAAAGATGCAAAAATCAATCTTTTTTATAAATACTAGCAATGAGTAGAAGAAAAACCAAAATTGAAAATGCAATATCGTTTACAATCACTCAAAAAAAATATGAAACACTTAAGTATCTTAACTATAAATTCAATGAAAAGTGTACAGAACCTATATGCTGAAACACCTAGTCTCAAAATGCTGATAAATGCAGAGATAAACCATGTTCATGAATTGGAATACTCTTAATTATTTAAAATGTTAACTGTCCCCAAATTGATATACAAATTGAGTTACAATTTCTATCAAGATCTCTGCAAGAATTTTGTAGAAATAGATAAGATTATTAGAAAATGGATATGGAAAGGCAAAATTTTAGAATACTGTAAGATACCTGAAACATAAAGTTATCATTAATCATTTTACTTTATTTAAAGAATTATTATATCTACAGTAATCCTAATGTGTGGTATTCATAGAGGAATAGATGCATAGATAATGAAACATAATAAAGAACTCAGAAGTAGTCTTACAAAAATAGAGTAAACTTATTTTTGATAAAGGTATAAAAATCAGTCCATGGAGGAAAGATGCCTTTTTCAACAGATAGAGCACTATGAGGATAAAAAATAAGCCCCATGACTTACCCAAACATTACTGAAAATGTTTCCCAGACAGATGTAAATGTAAAATTGTAAAACCTTTAGGAAAAAAGGAGAAAATCTTTGAGGTGTAGGACTTGGTAAAGAGTTTATAAATGTAACACAAAATTCATGATCCATAAAAGGAAAACTGTATGTAGTCTTTTTCATCAAAACTAAAAACATTTCTTAGCAAAGTATCACAAGAATGGAAAAAAACGTATCCAATATACACAGCCCTATTATGAAACTAATTTATAGCTTTCATATAAAAGCTATAACCTAATTATAGCCTAAGATTATGGGGATGGGGAGGAGGAGGGAAGAGGAGGAGATGGATGGGTGGAGGGAGGGTGATTGGAGGGATCACCTCTATGGTTTATCTTTCAAGGGTACAAGTGAATCTTTCTTTTTTTTTTTGAACGGAGCCTCAAGCTATCCCCCTGGGTAGAGTGCCATGGCATCACGCTCACTGAAACCTCCAATTCCTGGGCTCAAGCGAGTCTCCTGCCTCTGCCTCCCAAGTAGCTGGGACCACAGGCGCCTGCCACAATGCCTGGCCATTTTTTGGTTGCAGCCATCATTGTTGTTTGGCAGGCCCGGGGATTCGAACCCGCCACCTTAGGTGTATGTGGCTGGCGCCTTAGCTGCTTGAGCCACAGGCGCCAAGATGTGAATCTTTCTAAAAGTAGAATATAAACATCTTAACACAATAACTAGGAAAATGACATGAAGGCTATGTTAACCAGTTTGATGAAAATATTTCAAATTGCATATGAAAACACCACACTGTACCCCATGATTGCATTAATGTACACAGCTGTCATTTAATTTTTTAAAAAAACTAAAAACATTTTTTTCTAGAAAAAGTCCCATTCATAGGATAAAGACAGGAGAAAATATTTGCAAGCCACATATCTGACAAAGGACTATCATCTAAAGAACTTTCAAAACTCAATGGTAAGGGGCAGTGCCTGTGGCTCAAAGGAGTAGGGTGACAGCCCCATATGCCGGAGATGGTGGGTTCAAACCCAGCCCTGGCCAAAAACTGCAAAAAAAAAAAAAAAAAAAAACCTCAGTGGTAAAAAAATAATAATAATAATAATGATCTAATAATAATAATCTAATTTTTAAAATGGGAAAAAGAGGTTGAGCCCAGTGGCTCATGCATGTAATTCTGGCACTTAGGGAAGCTGAGGTGGGAGGATCACTTGAAGCAAGGATTTTAAAATCAGCCTAAGCAAGAGGATGACTCCATCTCTACAAAAAAATTTAAAAAAATAGCCAGTGTGGAGGTGTGCACTTGTAATTCCAGCTACTCGGGAGGCTGGAGCAAGATCATTTGAGCCCAGGAATTTGAGGTTGTAGTCGAGCTATGATAATGCCATTGCATTACTCTCTAGCCCGGCAGCAGAGTGAGACCTAGTCTCAGAAACACTTGCGCGCATGCACACACACACACACACATGCTCGCAAATGAGCAAAAGATAAACAGGCATTTCATTTAAGAAGATATAAAGATGGAAAACACAGAAAAATATGCTTAATATTATTAAATATTAGGGAAATGAAAATTAAAAGCTCAGTGAGATGTCACTAGACAGCTATCCAAATGGCTAAAATTAAGAACAATAACAGGAACTAAAAGCCGGCAAGAACACAGAGAAACCAAATCACTCACATGTTACTCATGTGAATGTAAAATGTACAGCTACCGTGGACAAGAGTTTGGCTGCTTTTAAAAAATTAAACTTGCAACCACCTTATAACCCAGTAATCGTGTTACTGAGTATCGCAGCAAAATGAAAGCTTATGTTCACACTAATACATGAGTGTTTATAGCAGTTTTATTTGTAACATCAGAAAAAGTGGGAACAATCCAGGCATCCCTCAACAAGTAAATGGTTAAACAAACTGTGGCATAGCAGAGAATACTATTCAGCAATAAAAAAGAACTACTGATACGCTAAAAAAAAAAGTTTAAATCTCCCATGACTCATCCTGAGTGAAAGAGCAAATTCCAGAAGGTTATATTCTGTATGATTCCATTTACATACCATTCTTGAAATGACAAAGTTATAATAATGCAGACTGGATTAGCAGTTGGCAGGGATAAAGAAGGGGTGGAGAGAGAAAGAAGCGTGACTGTAAAAGGATAGCACAGGATTCTTGTCCTGATAGAATTTTTTTGTTTCTTGACTATGTCAAAGTCAATACCCTGATTACAATATTGTGCCATCAGTTTGCAAGACGTTAGCAATGAGAGGAACTGGATAAAGGGGAGGATCTCTCTGTATTACTTCCTACAACTACATATGACTTTACAATAGTCTAAAAAAAGTTAAATTTAAAAACTAAAAAAAATAGGTGCGGTGGGGGTGGGGAGATTGAGCTGGAGAAGATTTAGAGCAGAGACTGGGAAGGTGATGTTGGACCAGGCAAAGCACTAAAAAACCTTTTGCCATCACTGACTGGAGAATGAAGCTAATGCAGCCAGTAAGATAAGAATACCTAAGTAAGGGGAAGGAGCCATCTGCAGAGAGGGTGGCCTGGACACCTCCTAGTGGAGGCCTTCCAAATCCCACATCCTGGGAGGCAGAACAGTACTGACCACCCTTAGGATAGTGAGACCCCGTGTGCTTCCAGGTAACTATTCCTTGGGCTTAAGCTAGGTTTAACAAGCTCTATTCTTGCTACCAAACCATTCCTAAATAAAATGGCCACGTTCCGAGTTACCTCAACTCTCAGAACAAAGTGGAATATTAAAAAACAGTGAAACTAAATGTATTCTTACTGTGATGGTTATGCCTGAAATTCTCCCTAAAGGCCCCAGCAGACAAATCCGAGACACACTCCGATGTAAAAGGCAAAAGGTGAGATTTATTCAAGCCCGGGCCTGGTCTCTCCTGGCATGCAAGCCGAGGAAGAGCCCCGAACTCAGGGTAGAGCAAGTTTTTATGGGGTACAGAAAGCAAGAAGGGTAGGGTCTGTTACAAGTACACTCTTGATTGGTGGTTCATGATTTCACTAGTAAAGGAGGATTTGCATTGGTACAGGTGAGGGGTGGGGGGGTCTCTTAACCGGGGCTAGAGGTGGTGCAGCCTGATTAGGTGGCTGGAGGGAAATACCTGTATTTCAAGGTAATAGAAACTTATTGTTTATTATGGCAGCTGTTTGCCCAGGGTGACTCAATTAATGGCTCAGTGGCTGTGCAACCTGGGGTGGGGGAGTCACCAGGGAGTGGCCCTGGGGGCTAGGAGTTAGGAACAGAACTTATGCAGTAAACAGTATGTGCAAGGTATGCAGTAAACAGTATGTGTAACCAGGAGTGGAGGAAGGTAATAGCAGGGGGGTTGGGGTGGAATAGATCTTATGTAGTAAACAACAAAATGGCGTTGGTCTGGCCCTTTCATGATGTTCCAGCAATTGTGCTGGAAAACTTACATCCACACAAAAACCTGCATGTGGATGTTTAAAACAGATTAATTCATAGTTGCCGAAACTTGGAAGCAACTAAGATTTGCTTCATTAGGTAAATAAACAAACTACAGTACATCCAGACAATGGAATATTATTCAGCATTAAAAAGAAATAAGCTACTAAGCCATGAGGAGACACGGAGAAACATTAAATACATATTAAGTGAATGTGGAATGATGTTAACTGTATGACATCCTAAAAAAGACAAAACTCTGGAAAGAATGAAAAGATCAGGTGTTGCAGGGGTGGTGGGTGAGGGATGAACAGGCAGAGCAAAGGGGCCTTTTAGAGCCGTGAGAGTACTCGGTGTGACACCTTCCTTGTAAGGAAGGACACACGTCATTACACTTTGGTCCAGGCCCACAGAATTTGGGTACAATTGACAGTGGGGAAGACTGTGCACGCCTGGGGCAGGAGGTATGTGGGAACTCTCTGTACTTCCCTCTCAATTCTGCTGTGAACCTAAAACTGCTCCGAAAACATCAAATCTTTATTGAAATGTACAAGATCCATCACAGGTAGATTTTGTTTTGTTTCAGGTTGTGCCCGGACACAAGTTCTTTAGGATAACACGGCATGAGGCAGTTAATTTATGGAAATATTCACACCATCGCCAGTATTGATTACAATTGTAAACAGTGCACCTGCTCAGATTGATTCTGTTTAACCTTTTGGATTGAAATTTCTCATTTTCAGTGGGAAAATCTTGTGAATTGTTTTCCCAAGAGTTGAACCAAGCTGTTGTAAGCCTCCCTCACTTTCCTTAAATTAGCTCACGTTCAATAGTTCAAAAAACAAAAGGAGAAATGTTTAAGAACGATGTGACTGTGCGGAGCACGTCTGTTTCTCAGGCTGGATACCAGGAGTGGCGATCAATTTCTATTACTGGGCCGCGGGACCCAGGTGAAACCTAGTTCCTCTCCTTTTCCACATATGTTTATATTAGCTCTGAGTGGGGACCACAGTTAAATGCAAAAGGTGATTCTGATCCTCTTACAAAGCAGAGGAATGACTCCATTTAAAAAACAATGCTCTCAAAAGCATTTATCTCAAGTTTGCTTAAAATAGCAACTACCTTTCCTTCTTATAAAACTCAAATTTACAAAAATTAGCCACAACCCTTCCAGAACACTATTGTATGTAGTGAGGAGCACTCATCCACCCTTGTAACCATTTGTTCTATCCAACACAGGGTATTTACCCTGTTGTACGTTGGGCTGCATTTACAAAATAAGACCACAGAGCCCATGGTCCTCACAGACAGTGAGAAGACCACAAATGTCCTGGGGCTGTAAACTGCATGCCACCTCACAGTTGCATGAGTAAGCACGCATCAGGACATGTAAAATACATCAGAAGAAATTATTCCCTTTAAAGTGAAACTAGTGAGGTTGTATTTATGGTTTGTGTGTGCAAATCTTATCCCCTCATTGTGAAATGAACAAGGCACCTCAGAGAACTCTCTCAGAGGCTGCTGCATGTGGCCCTTTGGAAAGTGTCAGGAATGAGTTCTATGGAGAATGGAAGAAACCAAATGCAACACAATATTTTGCAAATTAGGGACCTTGTATTTGTACCATGACAGTACAAAATGTCATTTGAATAGGGACCTACAAACAAAACTGCATTATGCCACACAAGCCATGAATTTAAGAATCGAATTCTGTCATATCCCTGACAGTAAGAGATGTCTGGACTCCAGAAAATTTACCTCCAGGCAGCTTGGTATATTTGTAACTGAGCAAATTACAAAAACATTATCTCTGACATTTTCTGTGAATGGCATAAGCTTCCAACTTGCTTCTGCTTATGTGGAAATAGGATTAAAACGAAACAGATATATTAACAAGGTGAGCAATACTGCCTGGAGGAATCGTGCAAAGTACCTTCCTTTGTTCTGAAAGCAGATGATTCGTCACTATTAGGTGTATGGTCCTAATTGCTCTGTGTATTAAGTACCTATCTCATGCCAGGTAGTATACTTGATACTGGCCAGAAGTTGTCACATTTAATCCTCACAGTAATCCTATAAGGTATTACCACCCCATTTTATAGAATAGGAAACAGGGGCTCAGAATGATTTGACTAGTCTAAGGCCACAAACTTGAGTGCCATATCACCCAAAAAAAGTCAAACACCGCATCCGCTTACACAGTGGAGGAGGATGGGGGAGTGGCTCTGGGAAGTAAGCCTGAGAGGTGGGGTGGGGGGAAAACAGAACTTTCGTTTTTATTTCATCTGTCTCCCTACAGCTTGATATTTTTAACAAAGAGTATAGATTACTTTTATAATAAAAACAATTGAATTGCTTGGTCTGATAAAACACCTGCTGTACGAAAACATCAAACCCCTTGGGAGCTGAACACACAGCAGGCACTAAAGTAAACACTGGGTAGAACTAAATTGGGTTAATATATTTTATTCTTCTTTTTAAAAAGTGAAAGTAACAACAGAAAGTCACTAAAATAAGAAGAAATCATGGGATCATATCATCTTTATAAGGTATCCTTAGGTAACATACATACACATATGTATACACACATATCCTTGTATGGAATGTGGAAAAGATATCGAAGGAATATTTAACATTGTTTGCCAAGAAAAAAAATCAGTGAATTCTCAATTTCCACTGGACAACTCAATTTCCATAAAGTTTTACTTTGCTTTAATAAAGAAAACTCAGCCCAGTTCAGATGGTGAACCTGAATTTAAATCTCTAAGATAGAATTCAGGCATATAAAAATCTCCAGAGACATATGTTGAATAAATCAGTGATTGACCATCTGCTATAGTTTGCACATTTGACCCTCCAAACCTCACTGTGAAATCTGATCCCTCCCCAGTGTGGGAGGTGGGATCCAATGGGAGATGTTTTGGTGAGGGGGATGGATCCCTCATCACTGACTTGGTGCCATCCTCATAGTGGTGAGCTCTCCGTGTGTTAGTTCTCAGGAGAGCTAGTTATTTAAAAAGAGTCTAGCATCTCCCTTCCCTCTCTCTCACTTCCTCTCTCATCATGTGATCTGTATACGCTGGTCCCCTTTGCCTCATACCATTAATAGAAGCTTCTGAGACCCTTGTCTGAAGCAGATGTTGGCACCATGATTCTAGCACAGCCCGCAGAACAGCAAGCCAAATAAACCTCTTTTCTTTATCAATTATCCAACCTCAGGTACTCATTTATAGCAACACAACAGAAAGACAGTATCCCCACTAAACCTGTTCTTTAAAAAAAAATAACCCAGCAATTCCACACCTAAGTTTATAGCCAATGGAAAAGAACATGTATATTTACCAAAATACTTGAACTAGTCCAACAATAGCACTGTTTAGAATACCCCCAGCTAGAAACTTGCCAAAAACCTGTTTGGGCTATATACACACCATGGAATGTTATAAAACAATCTACAGCTACAGGCAATAATAAAGATGAATCTCACAAACAAAATATTGAGAGAAAGTAGCCAAACATAGAAGAGTACCTACTGTTTGATTCCATTAACATAAAATTCAAGAACTAACAAAACTCAGTTTTGTTGTTGTAAGTCAGCATAGTGATTACCCACGGAGGGGGGAGGAAAGTAACCAAAAAAGAGAATAAAGAGGTTTTCTGATGTCCTTGTATGTTTCTGTTTCTCAGTCTGGGCGCTCATAACATGAGGATGTTCAGCTGAGGAAAACTAAGCGGGCTATATGCTTGTGTGCATTTTACTGCAACGTAGTCTACAGCAATATAATAAAAAGAAAAATATACCTAAAATTCCACCACAAGATGAATAGGAATTAAGAGGAAGTTTATAACTTTAAAGCAAAGACATAATAAAATTTAAAATACATAGTGAAAGATACTAAAGGAGACCATTCTTCTAAGTGTTACAAGAACGCTAAAACAAATGCCATATGTACTCAATACTGAATTTGAACCACTCGATCAACACTTATGTGCACACATAAAGTAAAACTCAGTGGAAATCAAGTAGATGGGGTGGGAAGGAGGGGGTAGGTAGTTAGATTGCATTACATCTAACTCATGCAATGCAGATATTCTGGGTGAAAAGCACACTTATAAGAGGGACCAAAAGTGTACAAAAGCAAATTATGTAACTAAAATATATGTACCCCTGTAATATTCTGAAATTTAAAAAAACACAACATAGTTGAAAGAAAAGGTGATATAACAGAGAAGGAAGGAGTAGCAGACACAGGCACTAAAACTCCAGCCCCACCATGGCCTATGAGGTCACCTTAGCACATCTCTTGACTTCTCTGAGGAGCATCTGCCACAGATTCTATTCCACCTCTCCTGCAGAGATGTTGCTAGAATTATGTAGCATACATATGTAAAGCATAATGCTGGGCACATTGTTCAAAAAGAATTCTTTCATCTCCCTTCCTTCCTTGACTCTAAAACATGAATATAAGTTTAATAGAAACCACTTATAAATTCTTTTCCCTCTTTGTACTGAGACTTCTTTTTTTTTTTCCGACTGTTGGGGATTCATTGAGGCTACAAAGAACCACGTTACACTGATTGCATTTGTTAGGTAAAGTCCCTCTTGTACTTGTGTCCCATCCCCAAGAGGTGTGTTACACCCCATGACCCCCAGCCGCCTCCCTCCTTCCCCCTCCCTGCACCCCCCTTACCTCACCCCTCACCATGTACTAGGTCATCAATTGTCCTCATACCAGAATTGAGTATATAGGATTCTTGCTTCTCCATTCTTGTGATGCTTTACTAATAAAAATGTGTTCTACTTCCATCCAGTTTAATAGAAAAGATGTAAAGTCTCCATCTTTTGAATGCTGAATAGTATTCCATGGTATACATATACCACAGCTTGTTAATCCATTCCTGGGTTAGTGGGCATTTAGCCTGTTTCCACATTTTGGTAACTGTAAATTGAGCTGCAATAAACAGTCTAGTACAAATGTTCTTATGATAAAAAGACTTTTTTTCTTCTGGGTAGATGCCCAGTAATAAGATTGCAGGATCAAATGGGAGGTCTAGTTTGAATTCTTTGAGGATTCTCCATACTTTCTTCCAAAAACGTTGATCTGTTTGCAGTCCCACCAGCAATGTAGATGTATTCCCTTCTCTCCACATTCATGCCAGAATCTACAGTATTGAGATTTTGTGATGTCGGCCATTCTCACTGGGGTTAGGTGATAGATCAGGGTGGTTTTGATTTTAATTTCTCTGATAATTAGAGACAATGAGCATTTTTTCACATGCTTATTCATCTATCTTCTTTAGAGAAGGTTCTATTCATTTCTCTTGCCCAGTAATATTAAGGGATTGCTGAGTCTTTTTATGTTGATTAATTTGAATTCTCTGTAGATCCTAGTTATCAAGCTTTTTTTTTTCAACTTATAAATTCTTAAATATAATAAGGGTGCATAACCCCAGTAAAACTGGATACTTGTGTGGGCAAACATAACACACACACACAAAAAAAAACCATTTATACCAGTTAAGTTAGATAATCCCAGAGGATGTTTAGATATTTCGAATTTTGCATGCTTTTCAGAAGTGGGAAAGCAAATGGTAGTTGGTGACTGAGCTATTAAGTAGACAGATATCTTCTCTAGCAGCCCTATCCATGGGGTGTATGATGTGATATCTAAGAAAACACTGGCTGCAACATACTGTTTTCAACAACCTGGAGCTGTGATCTCGACTCAGTGGGTGTCACTAAAATAAGTGTCATTGAAGAAAGAAGAGGTGATCAACCCCAGCAGCCAAACGCAAACACAATAGAGAAAGACATTCCTGGGTATTGAGGGATTTCAAGCCAACTAGGGGTCTGAGCAAGTGAGTTTCCATGTAAAAGGCAACTCATTTATCAGCTGCAGTGAGAGGAGCCAGCATATTTCACTCAGAGTGCAGGGGCCTAATGCCTGCTGTGCACAGAGCCTCTGCCCTCACTCTCCAGGTCTCATCCAATCTCCAGAGCTGACTGGATTCACAGAAGATCAAGAGGAGCAAAGGTTGAAATTTAAAACATAAAAGCAAAATTTAAACTCAACCAGCATCATTCACACAAAGACAAAAAAGGTACATGGTCAACAAAATCAAACGCAGCAATCTACCTCACTGAGCGTTTTTAGACCCTGCCTATTGTTTACATCCCTTTTTCTGGGGCATGAATGTTGCCTTCTTCACTAGCTTTGTTTTGTTTTTAGAATAGTACATACAATCAGAATATGATCACTGGAATTTCAGATTACAAAAAGGAAAAAATGCCTGGAAAGAGAAGAAAAAATAAAACAGAATCAAAGAGAAAGACATGATTGGATGAATAAAATTGTTTTATATTCCACAATCTTCCATTCGGTGGTTGGTCAGTAGGGTCAATTGTAAATGACTCTAAAAGTCATGGATGGTGATCTTCCCGAAAAATAAACACTAACAGTATTGGGGGGTACTTTTAATAGCTATAAAGATCAACATGTTACATCACAGCCTTCTAAATATCAAAAAGGATGACTACAGACACCAGTAAAATATGACTTTGCACTTTATCATTAAATCTTTACAAATTTAATTTTCTAGCATCTTCCAAAAAGTGGATTGATTGCATAC
This sequence comes from Otolemur garnettii, assembly GCF_000181295.1. Classification (NCBI taxonomy): domain Eukaryota; kingdom Metazoa; phylum Chordata; class Mammalia; order Primates; family Galagidae; genus Otolemur; species Otolemur garnettii. The sequence continues at coordinate 256,109 of NW_003852692.1, forward strand.
AAAAACGGGGTCAAGTCTGTGGCTAAGCAATAATTTTAAAAGTCTGTTTATATGCCAAATGTTCACATACTGTCTACTAGGGGAACAGAAATGAGAGACGGGGGGTTTCTGATTTATTTTTAGAGTGACTATAACAAAAAACAAATAGGTCTAAGGAATGGTAAGGTGATAGAGAATTCATTCTTCTAAAGTAGGGGTCGGGGTCAGCAATTTTTTTCATAAAGGGATTGATACCTTAGAATTTACAGGACATATAATTTCTGTCACAGGTACTCAACCCTGCCATTATAGCAGCTACTTGACCCTGCAGTTATAGCCTGAAAGAAGCCATAGACAACATATAAGTATATGAGTATGGCTATTAACAGTGAAAATTCTTTTTAAAAAACAGGCAGCCAGTAGTTATTTATTTATTTATTTTCATTTTTGGCCTAGGCTGGGTTTGAACCTGCCACCTCAGGCATGTGGGGCCAGTGTCTTACTCCTTTGACCACAGACGCTGCCTGAGGCAGCCAGTAGTATTTAGCCTTAGGTCCATAGTTTGCTAACTGCTACTCTAGAGACAGTTAGTCATTAAAGCCACCTCCCTCACTGAATGGAACATATCAAACAACCATTTTACTAAATGTGGCTATGAGAAGACATCATACCATATCAAAAGCTTTGGACACTCCTATCTTAAAAGACACTAGCTTCTCCTTTTAGTCTTTTTATACTTAGCAAAAACTCAGAAGACTTTTCTTGGTGTTCAAATGTACATTTCACCTGTTTTCATAAGCTTAGAAAGCATAGTATCAAGACCTTGAAATGAAAGAAAAAGCCTTGACACAAAATTGAACTGTTAAGGGAAGAAAATCCAAGCTCTGTGACTGCTCTAAGCATGATTCATCCCAATCCAACAAAGAGACATTCGATCTAAAATATGCAGGCCACGCCATTTTGTTCCTTTCTCCTTTCAATGACACCATAAAAAAAAACTGTAGAACAAATGTAGGCTCCATTTTCAACAAAAGCAGTCGTCCATTGTAACCTTGAACCACCATCCATGAGAAAGGGCTGCCAAATTCAGGGGAGGTCAAAGAGTGGTGCGGGACAATGCTCAGAGAGGCTGCCTGAGCTTACGGATCTCAGATAAAGCTGGCCCCATCCATTTTTCCAAGAAGCAGGAAATCATGTGACAGAAGACCAACAATCCCTTTGTTGTAACAGACAGAATGCAATAGGCACACTGGTGGTGACAGCTTTCCTAATCCCTTTTGGCACAGAAAAGGCAGGCCTGAATGAGAAATCAGAAAGCAGACTGTCAGTGAGTAGAGCAGGCTGACTACAGGAGAATATTCACATTGATCACTGTCCTGCAGCATCAGTCTCTGTGGGGCTAGGGAGAAGCAGTGATTAAAATATCTCTCTCTATCTCTCTCTCTCCCTCCTCCTCCCTCACCCTCTTTCTTTCATTGCACACACACAGAGTGTGATGAGAAATTTAACCAACGTAAGTCCCGTAGGACTGAGCTCTGGCCCTGTAGGACTGATGGAGAAATTCTCTAAGAAAAAGGGAAGAACAAACTAGAAGAAAAACAACCAGGGGAGCAGGAATATTTCCCCTTCCCAAAAGATTTCCATGGAGATTCAAATTTTGACCAAATGTATGGCCTGAACATAAATGTCTTAATAAAGCAATCTTTAAACAAAATCTTGAAGCAGTGCTTCTACAACTCAAGAAAGACTAACAGGTACATCAAATGGAGATGGAAAAGGATCTGGCTCATGAAAGTTTCTTCTTTTCAAGCAATCCTAGAAACTTGGACCACACTGGAACAGCAAGAATAGATGCTGCTAAACCACAGGAAGAGACAAGGAGGGAGGATCAAGAAAAGTGACTAAAATTTTAAAAAAGGGGGTGGGGGGGAGAGCAGCACCTGTGGCTCAAAGGAGTAGGGTGCCGACCCCATATGCCGGAGGTGGCAGGTTCAAATCCAGCCCTGGCCCAAAACTGCAAAAAAAAAAAAAAGAAAAAGAAAAAGAAAGTGAATAAAGGCAAGATGACATACTCACAACTGGTGTCTCTAAGGAAGACAATCAAAATAACAAAAGAAATATGTAAAAGTATACTTTGAGAAAATTTTAGAGACATTCAAGATATTAATTGGCAGATAAAAAGAACATATGATACTCCAGGAGAAACTTAACCAACAGTAATAAATATACTGGTAAACTTGCTAGATATGAAGAAACAAAAGAGTCCTTTGAGCACTCGGACAAAAAACTTAAGATATATAAAAGAGGACATCTAAAAGTTTAAGACACCTAAAAATGTTGCTCAACTCCTACTCCTTCACAGCCATAGTCAACCCCAGAAAATGGTTCAGTCAACGCCTACAGTGTTCAAGGAAAGAAAACGTTAACGCAGGAATTTTAGACTAATCTAATCTTGTTCAAGTATAAAGACAACAGAGAGCTGGTTTGGAACTATTAAGGACTTGAAGAATATGGTCCCATCAGTCCCATTACTCATTTTTAAAGAAACCACCAGGGAACAATGTCTAACCAACCAAGAGCTAACTGGATAACAATGGCAAAACAGAGGGTGGTGATGAGCATTCATCCCACCGAACTACAGGAATACGACTAGAATCACTCAGGGATTGTGATCACAAAGCAAGATTTAACAATATAAACCCCGGGTATGTTTAGAAATGATATGATTGACAAAATTGGAAGGACAAATGGGAAAGAGAGTAAGTAATGTGAATATGATGATTTTCTCTTCTTTTATAGATATTATTTAAAGCTTGCAAATCAAGCAGTCAAGATGTGCATGTACTTGGGAGTCACAAGAGCTGTAAAGACCTCGATGAGGCGATGAGTCACAGCTCTGCACAAGTCCCATATGCTAAATCTTCACAGCACATTAGTAGGTGAAATAGTTTCTCCAAACATGTCACAAGCCTTTGACTTTTCTTTGTAGCAAATGATGTACAGAAAAACACTTGATCTTCGTAGAGAAATTATCTGGAAACAAGTCACTAAAATGCAGTTAAAATGAACACAGATGGAAACGGTAAAAGCAGGAATTCTCAAACTGGAATGAAGATATTACACGTGGAAATCAAGGATTCTTTGATTTACCAAGATTGGGGCTGCCAAAAATATTGCCACAGTTTTAGGCTTTGAGAAGGAAATTGTCATAAACATCTTCATTGGAAAAATAACTTTGTTTTACAGTGAGATGCAAGTTTTAAGGGGGTAACCAATGAGTAATTCATAAGGTATAAAGGTGGTCGAGCTGCCAATTTAAAGAACCCTGTCTTGGATGTGAGGAAAACACTCATAAGTGGGAATATAAATTAGCATATTATTTTAGACACACACTGGTGATATCTTTGAAATTAAACACTTGCAATCCTACTGTTCTTCAAAAAGAGATCAGTTAAATGAATTTTGTTATACTCAGCAGGAGAATTCTATTACCAATCTGTATAGTTTTCAATCACACATACCAGGTACATCATGTATCACCTATGGGCCATCACACACATCCACAAACACACTTGCACCTGCAAAGAAGGCATTTGAGAGAATATAAAATCAGAGGAGTGCAATTAGAAGATTCTTCCATGTAGTTTGACTTTTTTACAATATTTAAAAATAAAGATGAAATCGAAGATACAGTTTCAACTTTTTCATTTTACTTTCCTTTTTTTAGATTTACAGAATCAAACAACTCTGTGATTACAAGGGACCTAAAAGGACATCAGAGCCAACTCATATTCCATAAATGTGTCTCTTCTAAAAGTTCCAGAAATATAGTTGTCTAATCTTCTTCATCCCCTCTCTTCCTAAAGTTCATAGCCTCTTGGGGCTTGTTTGAGGTTCCAGCAGAAAGAGCCCTGCATAGTCTTGTACCCCAGGAGTAACGGCCACTACGTGAGTATGAATGAAGAATCACACTGATCCCCTGACCACTGCAGGACACCCAGGAGCAAGGTACTTCCATCACAGAACATGGACTTGTCTGGATGGGACGCTGTGTGGCAGCAAGAAGCAATGGCAATATTGGACTGATCCGCTTCAGTTCTCTCCCCACAGGCAGTTTAAAGCAGAACTAACCTCTTTGGTCTAAGAGTCTTTCTCTGTGGGATGTGGGTATAGCAATGGGCTGCAAAAGGAAGATCCTGGATGTCCTGGTCAAGAGAAGATAGGAACCCAAATGATTCCCATATACAAATAAAATGTGACTATCTTTTGTATTTCAAAATTATGCAGCAGGTCTTAACAGTATATTGATGTACAGTATACAGCCTTGTCCTAGAATACATAGTTGAACATAATTTAAGATAGAAAATAGAACAAGAATAATAATTTTATCTCACTATGTACTGTAGCTTTTGGAAGAAAGAGCTAAATTGAAGTAATGGTCTGATCCATGTCAGTGGTTTCTGAGACCCCATCTGTGGTATGTGGTAAGTGTCTGTGGTATGGGCTTTCTGCCATATATATAAAGGGCCTTGAGGGGCTTATTGCCTGACTCATGACTATCAGGTGGACAGAAGGAACAATAATTTGATTTTAAAAAGCAGCTTCACAAAGGTGAGAACTTGCTGTTTCTGGTGGACCCCGAGGTGGGTAGCACTTCACACTCATATTGACCGATCTGAGGCCGCCAAACCCGGGGTGCTGAGGAGGGAAGCATGTATTCTACCCATTGTATCCCATCAAAATTAGAGACTTCCTTTATCTCACACTGTCACTCACCACAAAGCAGAAAGAACCCCAGATGGGCCAAGACCAAAGACACAATTAGTCCATGCTGCTAAAAAGATACAGCTTTCACCGAAAGGAGCCAAGTTGTTAAAAATCTATCCTCTGGGTAGTCAGCTCTCATTATTGTCCTTTTAGGTGTGTCTCTTTCCTCCCATAGGCTGCTCTCTCATAGTGCTGGTTGGGTAAAATTCGTCCAAAGTGTTCCTCTCCCTTGGGAAGAACCTCAACCATCACTCTCCCCCATCCCCCACTGCCCCCACAAAGTTGGGGGGAACTAGCATGAGTTTAAGAAGAAGGGCATGCCTCTGCCTCAGACCCTCAGAGTCCAAGTGGCAGCATCCAGCATCCAGTCACTGAATGCCCTAGTTAGGAATAAGAAAACCCATACCACAGACACCTAACAGCTGGTATCAGAACAAAATTGGGGCTCCTGGCTAAATGGCTTTCATTATGATTTAACCAGTAGACATCTGCAAAATTTTGTAAGGATTATTCTCTGGGACTAGCAAAAATATTTTGCCTCAGATAGTTCTACATTTTTCTCTCTTTGTAATGAGAATCTAAGTGATAAACACATTCATTTCTCCCAAACCTGAGTGATGCCTGGTAAATTACATATTTCAGGAAACACATTTATGCTCTTACGTCACTGACTGACTGGAGTGGTATTTACCTCCAGAGTAAGAATGTACCAAATGGACTCCCTGTGACCAGAAATAAATGCGATGCCTCTTGAAGCACCCGAGTATGACTCAGGCACCAGACCCAATCTGGCTGAATGAAAACACTTACAGCAAAAAGTAGACACGCTGAGCAGTACCTTCCACTAATAGAGCGGAGAGTCATCATTTTATTGGCCTGGGCAGAAATCTTTATTTAGGAAAGGGGTCCATTCGACATAGTTCCAGTGAAGCCAGTCAGTCGTGTTGCCCTGACTGCTCCCCACAGGGATGGGCAAGTGACCCAGCCTGACAATTAGAGCACTCCATTCCTTTCATCACCCTGTGGCTGGGGCTAGAGTGGTGGCATCCTCAGAGCTCACTGCAACCTCCAACTCCTGACCTCAAGCCATCCTCTCATCTTGGCCTCCCAAAGTACTATGATTACAGGCGTGAGCCACCAGGT